>NC_046200.1:16568289-16783481 GCF_011004875.1 Balearica regulorum gibbericeps
AGAAAAGTGAAAAGTGCCAGAAGCAGCAAGAGGTGAGCCAGGAATACCCATTAGGAAGGCTATCAGCAACACAAAGGACCACAAACAACAAAATCAGCATGAAAGCTGCTTTAAGAGAGAGGAGAACAACTGGGTCACAGAGAGAAGAGAACAGAAGAACAGATCCACTCCTGGGTGGTGTTTCTCTTGCACTAAGCTCAGGTTCATGCAAAATTCCAAACTTGAGATGGCCTGAGATCTTTGAAGTTTAGTCTCACAGCACTAAGTTAGGAAAGTATCTGCCGTGACAGGCTGATCATCTCTCAGTTCTCTTCCTTCCTTTCTTTCTTTGACTTCTACTGGTGCACTTGGGAAGAGGAAAGATGTGCAGGCTTGACTCCAATCATCCTGACTAGACAGCCTGCTGTCAAAATCGCAGGCCTAGAAGGACAAGAGCTGAAAACACAATCTCTTTAACAGCCATGTGCCTGCAGCACTTCCATCCTCCTCCTCCCGAACCGAGTGCTAATGTTGTACAGTCAATCCTATGTGTACTAAGTAGACAGATTCCCTTCATGTTTAACGAGACCCTTCCCTTTCTGAGATGCATTCAAAAACATCCAGCGGATTTGGATCCAAAGTCATACGCTGCTGATAAACTGAACAAGAGCGCTGGAGGAATGATCAGAAGAATCCTGAGAAAGTACAGCAGTGACTGATGTGTTTTTTCCTAAACCTAATCTTTCTTCTCATCCTGAACACCAAAAGAAACCAAATGGAAAGCAAAGCAAAGGGAAAGCATGTCACAAAGCACCTGGCTCTGAGCTCCTAAAAAAAGGCACGTAAGGGAAAGGTCATCTGCCCATGATTTCATGCAGTGCTCGTGACATCTGGTCTGCTATTCATAAACACAACTGTTTGTGTCTGGACAGCCCTCTCCCTGTAACGGTGCCCCAACTAGTGCAAATTTTAGGTAGAAGCATCTCTTCGGGAGAAGGTTCTTCTCACCTGAACTGGTACTTGCTGAGTTGATGATTCATTCATCATAGTTCCAGGTTACTGGAAAGAGCTCAGGACATGTCCTCCCACATTATTTAATGCAATATGAGGTTACACTGATGTCTGCCACCTACCACCTTATTTCTCAGGCTCCAACATGCTCACCTGGAGCTCCAGCTTTCAGAGGTTCTCGTATTTGGGAAATTCAGCCACTCTACAAGGAGCGGAGGCATTCTGGAGACAGTAATAATAGCAGAGTGGGGAATACAAAAGCACCTTGCAGAGGGCGACCCTGATCCCACCAAAAGAGCATTTGGAGCACCTGAGGAAAGAAGCCAGAAAGAGCACGTGTAGAGAGACCTGTCACTAACCCTGCGCAGGGAAGCTGAGGGGAAAACCAAGTGACACAGGTTTTAGAGACAAATGAGCCTGCTCGTTTTAGAGAAGTTCTTCTGTACTGAATGCTCCCGAGGAGTTACCAGGCGGTCTCCTTCCTATTCTGAAAACCCAACAAGCCTGTCAAAAACCCTCTACTGAATGAAAGTTTTGCGCTCACAACAAGGCGAGGGCTGTTCCAATACAGGAGTTTATCTGCGCAGGCTGAAGGTAACCATGCAACTAGTAGCAGGTGAAATTGCAGGCCATTGTCTTTGGCATGAATCCCTGCAGCGCAATTCTGCTGGGACTGGCCCTTGGAAGCCAGGAGCCAGCAGGCAGTACGCCCTGGCCTGCTGAGATCTCAAGCAAGCCCACAGACAACATTTGCATCAAGGCTTAGCCAGTTGTGGAGAGGTCCAAAAGGCTCCTGAAATGGGGGCAGCACGTCATCATGCAGAAACACACAGAAATCCAGGTCTCTGATGCAAGTGTTCACCTCCCAAGGAACAGCAGGAGAAGCAGCTGTTCTTGGGAGACAACTTTCTTGGTGGACAATCCCAAGAGCAATGAGTTTGCCTCCCCAGAAAATACTCTCTCCAAAGACTTGGAAAGGAAAAAAGGCCAGGAAGGGGATAGCATGGCAGGGATTTGGATGGAATTTAGGATGGGTCTCAGTATCCAGAAAAGGGATGAAATGCACTGGGACATTGGGGCATCTGAGGTAAAAGAGACTGGAGTCCTGATGGCAAGGCAGGGTGTCCTTCAGGTTCATCTCCGAGAGGCTAAGCTCACCCCCAGAGTTCGGAGCTTGACAGTCACAAAAGCTTGTGTCATCTCCTGGTAAAACTCATCCCTTGGCTAAGCGGAATGAGCAGCGATCACAAACATTGCAATGTGGGTGAAAAGGGAAAAAACAGTACCTGACAGCATTTTTATGCTTGCCACTTGAAGAATCTAGGACTAAACAGATGTTGTTGTCTCTTTCTGAACATTCTGTAGCTTACCGTTTCCAATCCATGCTTTGCTTTACTCGTATGGCGAACACACTCGGCTCCAGTTCTAAAAAGAAGTCAAATAAGTAAGAACTGAGTTTACAAAAAGTCACAAAAAAGAAGCAATCTTGTAAATGGCTAGTCCAAGTATGTCATTAGAAATCAGGATTTTAGCACCTCTAGCCAACAAGATAGATACCCTTAATCTATATTTGTACTCAGGTTTCAAAGTCTCACCTAAAAAATGAAAATATGCACTCCTTCCAGTACCAGGCTTTCTGCTTCTCTAGTCAAACCCACAAGCAGTTAAAAGAGAAAGAAAACGCTACACAAGGTGGAAAGGGGGATGAGCAGCGAGGTGAGAAAGCTTGCAAATCCTACAAGGTTACTGGCACAAAGAGAAGGGCAAGTAGCAAAGAACCACAGAAAGATCTTACAAGACTCGGTCATGGAGCAATAAAATGGCAGAGGAAACTCTGTACAGAGAGGTGCAAAGTGGAGCACGTGGGGAAAAACAACCCTGGCTTCACACACAGATAATGTTAACACCAAGGAGGTAAGCAGGAAGACCTCTAGTTAGTGGCAGAACCTGAAAGCATATGACAACTGTTCTCCCAAGATGGACAATGCTGCTTAGATTCTGTCACCTGTGGAAGAGAAGGAAGAAGACAAATGGGGCAAAGGACTACACAGGAATGAAAGATGAGGAAGGTACAAGAGACATCAACAATATTGATACATGCCCTGGAAGACTATTGCGTAGTCAACTCACCTGTCCACACCCGGTTGTGGACATGAGGTCTCTGCTCCGACCTCCGCTCTTCTCCTCTTCACCACTTCTCCCACTGCAGTACCTTCTGACACTTCATTTCTTCTCTTGACCTTCAAAACATTGCAAACTTGGCATTGACCACACTTGGTTTTGACTTTTCTATTTCAGAACAACACTCAGAGTTAAGAGGCGTTCATATTTCACAAAATTGCTCATGTTTATACAATGAAAAACAAAAAAAGATTCAGGAAGAAAAGGTTAGTGCCCTTATTCAAACAGAAGAAAAGCACTGAGAGGCCGTCCAGAGAATTATGCTCAACAGTTTTCAACAAGAATACTGATTGCCAGGACATCCTGTTGCTCCACTCTCAGAGGAGGGCCTAGGAAGGTAATTAGCAGGAATGTCAGGCTAGCAGAGAGAGTGGGATTTTCTTTTGGCGAATTTGGACAGGACACGTTCACCACCAATTCACTCCATCTCCAGGCACTTACCCCTATTGAAAACAAATCTAACCTGAGCTCTCATTAAACACTTTCCAAAGAGGCTTAAATTTGTTGTTTATGACACATACAGCACCTAGGAAACTACTTAATCATTCAGCAATGTTGAGCTCACACAGACTCTCCCAGTGAAGACACCATTGGACAGCTTGGCTCAGACGTGTAGGAAACACATTTAACTGAAGCCAGCAGGGCCCTTGGGTCCTGAGGCAGGACTTCATTCAAAGGCCGATGGAATCAACAGGAAGGTTTCTCTCAACGGGGATGGTTCCAGGTGAGAATCCAGGGCCACCTTGCGCTGCCTGACACCCACAAATAGGAGGACTATAGCATTGCCTACATAGATATTCTGCTCCTCCAGACTGTTTCAAATACAACTCAAAAAACAAAACCACACAACTCACCAGCTCATCGCTGCCCTTGGTTGCTTCTTTACCTGTAACAGAGGTAGTACACCATTTGGTGAATATTTAGACTGGACTTCCTTTAACCAACTTCAAAGTACATTTCTGCATTGCGCCTCACAGCCTGAGAACAAGGTAAACTACTTAGAAGCAATGCTGGGCTTGCATGTGATACATTGAAATGGAAAAACTGCAAATACAGCTCTTTCAGAACTAGAATTCCTGGCTGTGAATACCACATGTCGATGCAATGGGGACAATTGCTTTTCTTGAAGAAGTCAAAGGAGTCTTCAGAAGAGAAGGAACTGGAGAACTGTTGGCGTCACTCTGTGTTTTGGGCACCAGATGGAAAATGCAAGGACACCTGGAACACAGCCTCCAGAGAATATTGGCCAGCTCACCTCTGATGCATGGCATCCATACATATTTTCCTCAACAAAAACCTCTGCTGACAGAAACATCAGTGCCTGAAAGTAACAGCACGTTATGCTGTGCATAATTTTAGAACAGAAATGTTGTGCAACTATCTGCAAAGAGCAATTAAACACTGGAGCAAGGTGTACAGGGAAGTGAGTGAATTCTTCATGTTTAGAAGTTTTTACTTCCAAACGTGGTGTGTTTGATAGGGAATGCTGCATGCAAGCAAATGAGTGAGACTAGGAAAGGACTACTGGTCCATTTTAGAAAGGAGACCAGGATATCTCCTAGGCAGTCGTAAGAAAAACCAGCAGCTTTTCCCAGGGACCAATAACCAGAACAGGAAGGAGTAAGAATAAACCCTCGGTTTTCACAACAGAGGAGGTTAAATGTAGAGTCCCACAGAGGTCTCAGCTGGGGCCTGAGGCTGTTCAGGGAATTCATCAAAAACCTGGAAAACGAGACACTAGTGAGGTGACAACATTTGCTAATGATACAAAAGACATTATTACTATTACTACTACCATTATTTAGGAAAACAAATGCATTCTTTCTTTAGGAAAACAGAAAAAAGAGTGTGAAGTTCAACGTCAACAAACATAGTCGGCACCAGGAAAACACGCATGCCACACACAGGTGCTGGCTGTGACATTAAAGAACGAACCATGGGAGCCACTGGGCATTGCTTCATAAAAATACTAGCGGAAGGGGCAGCAGTGGCTGAAAAGCCAAAGAGAGATTCAGGAAATTTTAGAAAAGCAATACAGGACAAAAGAGAACACTCTGTTCTGCTCCATTTCAAATCCATGGTACAGCCGTACTGCATGCAGTTTTTCTCCCTCTAATTCAAAGAGGACACAGGAGGTGAAGGGAAAGGGAAAAGCAAGACATAGATAATAGGTGTTTCCAGAAATGATCCAAACGTAACCCGAGGGACTTACCACAAGATACGTTTTGCTGAAAGGAGTTGAGTTCTAGATACATAGTGCAAACGTAGGGATAAGGCTCAAGACAGACGTTCTCGTGTTTGAATCTCATCTTCGATACTCTTTCCCATTTACTCAAATCTGAGAAGGATGATAAGACTTAAGAACATAACACTAACATTTCAAAGGAGCAGGAGTCCTGACAGTGTCTCTTGTAAAGCTTCAGAAATCATAGCACACGGCACATGGGGACAAGGCAGCAAATACAATCGGTTGGTAGGAACTTTGTGAAAAACCACTCGTAACACACTACAAGAAACACTCATCCAGGTGATGCTCTCCCATCAGTCGCTTGCATTAATAACGCTGTGTTTCCTTAACTGTGTTTGGCTTCAGTCCTGACATTCTCCCACTAGAAACAACAGGCCAGGCTCTTCCAATTCCATGAATAAAACCTCTTTGGTTTTCCTAACTCAAAAGTACTGCTTTTACAAGTTACTTGAAAAATTGAAAAGGACTAGGAGTCAGAGGAGTAGCAGCATCACATTTACTTCACAGTTCAAAATGGGAGGAAAAAAGATAATTGACAGGACAACCACCACAGTCACAGACATTCCTTCCTGTGGGTGCAGTGCTCACACCAAGGAGCTCATGCACGCAAGAATGGGTGACACTAGACAGTGGTCTCCTTATGTGCCTCTGATCTCAGGAAGAAACAGGTAAAATGAACACTTTCAGCCCATTTGCTATCAGAAACAAACATCCTGAGAATGGGAGATGGAGCCCAAGGTTTGCCTGGATGGAACACTGACACCATCAGTTCCTTTAAGGGATTAAATTGCTCGTTTAATCCTCAGCACTGAAAAGTGCTAACTAACTTGCTCTTCTCTTCAACAAGAGACTCACTCAGGAGAGTAACTTCTTTTGAACCCTTCACACTACAGCAACTACAATATTTTATCCTAATGTACCTTACAAGAAAACTTCTGCGGTCTTCTCTACTAGCAGGCCAACGCTGCTGAGCCTGTCAGGAGCATTTTACATTTTATTCACCTTCGTAAGCAATGCACTAGCTTTGCTCGCAATCGCGTTAGGTGGGCTTCTGACTTTATGTATAAACGTTCATTTCCTCTGGCTAACTCAGATTTGGAACGCACGGCTGTTCAGCTGAAAACACTGCAAAACACTCTTTTCACATCTGTTCTCTGGCGAAGGCAACAACCGAGGAGGATCTTCAGCAATTGTAACACTCCAAAGCTCAACGGAGTCGTACTCCAGCTAAAGATCTGCACACTACTAGACATGAATGTCAAATCAACCAATGCCCAACAGACACAAGTCATTGACTCTTTTCTTTGACCAGCAGGACAGAAAGGATACACGGAAAGATAGTGAAGTGCTCGGTAGAAAATGGGTGCAAATCGCCAAGATTTCCAAGGATTACTCGAATTGCTTCCTGGAGAGGCCAAAAAAAAAAAAGGAAGGAAGGAAGGAAGAATGTTAACAACACATGCATGATTCCACTGTCGAGTACAATTTCAAGGCCTGGGGAAAATTTAGAACTACTTTGCAGTTTGCATGAATGATGGAAGAGCAGTTCTAGGTATTTTGCTTTTCCTCTTCCCCTTCTTCGCCCCACTCCCTCCCATCACCTGAGAGTGCGCTGCACTGACAGACTCATAGAAATTGAAGTGAATGAGTATCTTAATCTTGAACTAACACAGAAGCATTGCTATGGAGAGTGGAGGTCTGCTTTTAAATTTAACAAGTTTTACATTTCGGAAGTCTCCTTTTTGCCAGCAAAACACCTGGTTCAAAAATACACATATTCCCCTTTTTCTGAAGATTGACCCAATTCCATTACAAAGGAACTGTAATTCAGCCCCAACAAACTCCTGCTTTGCAAATGGGAAACTTTCTCTAATAACACCTTTCAATATTTCCAAAAGTGAAAAAGGAAAAAAAAATTAACTGATAATTTTCCAAATCAATTAAAATCAGCACGTTTTCTTCAAGAATATTTATAATGCTATCACTGTACTCTGAAGATTTTTTTAAAATTAAGTAACAGGAGCATTTTTACGCAGGCAGAATGAATCTGAGCAGGAATCAGAAAGGAGTGGGGTGCCACTACCTCGACAAATAGGAGTTTTCATTTGTCCACTTTTAACAGTCAGCAGCTTCATTAAAATGTTTCCAAGAAAAGCATTACTCGTCTGCGCTAATACTGCCTGCTGATGACATTGTTCGTTTACATCATTTTTTCACCCTCCTACTCTCCAGAGAAGTTCCCTGTTACTCTCACTTGCAATGCTGCATTTGACAAAACATCCTTGGTCCCATAACGAACTGTGTTGGTTTTGCGTGGCAAGGTTTTGGTAGCGGGGGGGCTACAGAAGTGGCTTCTGTGAGAAGCTGCCAGAAGCTTCCCCTGTGTCTGACAGAGCCAATGCCAGCCGGCTCCAAGACGGACCCGCCGCTGGCCAAGGCCAAGCCAATCAGCGCCTCTGGGATAACATATTTAAGAAAAAGAAAAAACAGTTAGAGAGAGCTTTTGCAGCCAGAGAGAGGAGTGAGAAGATGTAAGAATATCTGCAGACACCAAGGTCAGTGAAGAAGGAGGGAGAGGAGGTGCTCCAGGCGCCGGAGCAAGATTCCCCTGCAGCCCGTGGTGAAGACCATGGTGAAGCAGGCTGTCCCCCTGCAGCCCATGGAGGGAGGATGAGGGGGTGTAGAGATTCCACCTGCAGCCCGTGGAGGACCCCACGCCGCAGCAGGTGGAGGCACCCGAAGGAGGCTGTGGCCCCGTGGGAAGCCCGTGCTGGAGCAAGCTCCTGGCAGGACCTGTGGATCCGTGGAGAGAGGAGCCCACGCCAGAGCAGGTTTGCTGGCAGGACTTGTGACCCCGTGGGGGACCCACGCTGGAGCAGTTTGCTCCTGAAGGTCTGCACCCTGTGGAGGAGACTCATGTTGGAGAAGGTCGTGAAGGACTGTCTCCCGTGAGAGGGACCCCACGCTGGAGCGGGGGAACGATGAGTCCTCCCCCTGAGGATGAAGAAGCGGCAGAAACACCGCGTGATGAACTGACCGTAACCCCCACTCCCCGTCCCCCTGTGCCGCTGGGGGGGGGCGGAGGTTGAAGCCGGGAGTGAAGTTGAGCCCGGGAAGATGGGAGGGGTGGGGGGAGGTGTTTTAAGATTTTGGTTTTATTTCTCATTCCTCTGCTCTGTTTTGCTTAGTAATAAATAAGATTAATTCCCTCTCTAAGTTCGGTCTGTTTTGCTCGTGATGATAATTAGAGAATGATCTCTCCCTGTCCTTATCTCGACCCGTAAGTTTTCTTTCATTGTACCTTTTCTCCCCTGTCTAATGAAAGAGGGGAGTGATAGAGCAGCTCTGGTGGGCACCTGGCCCTCAGCCAGGGTCAACCCACCACACGAACAAAAGATTTGCTCGGCTTAATGTTCAGCTAAGGTCATAGACCTGCTTCATCTCCTACCTCTAACTCCTTGACAGCATTTCCAGTGCCGTTGAGATCAGGAGCACTGTGAAACCAACAGAGAGAGTTAGTCCCACCCCAATCAGAAAGCAGTGGAGCTACATTCATTGTAGGAGTTTCAACAACAACAAAACAGCATTCCCATTGCACAGACAAAATACTGGCAGACAGATGAATTCCAACTCCTTGTTCGTAAAAAACGTCCATCATTCCACAAGGACCGTTTCTCGTGACTTTTCTGACCATTGGCATTTTGTGTGCCTGAGGATACAACGGATGGGAGATCAGATCTTTTCAGTCAATCTGCAGTGACCTTTAGGATTGGAGTTTTGACAAAGTGCCCTCAAACCAGCACCTCTGTCTTCCAGCCTATGGCGATGCTGTTCTACTCAAGGGACTAAAAGAGGGAACTGGCAGGACACATCTCCACGCTGCAAACCTGCACAGGAACGGGCCTTCACAGCATTGGAGCTCGGCCCTGTGATGCTGGGAGTTGTGTACTGCCTGCACCAAACTCTGTTCCCAAATATTAACTACATCTTTTGTAAGCCAGCTTCTCACAAGTTGCTTGCTGCTAGGTATCGGCCAGCAACAAAATGCACGGGGAGAGAGAAAGTCTTAAAGAAAACCCAAACCCATTAAAAAGCAAACCAATTGCATCACCATTACTTGGACATAAGTAAATACAGTGGACCTTGTGCACACAGACTTGCTTTACTTATTCAACTGCCTTCATCTCGACCCATGAGTTTTCTTGCTTTCACCCTCCCGATTCTCTCCCTCATCCCACTGTGGGGCAGTGAGTGAGTGAGCGGCGCGTGGGGCTCAGTTGCCGCCTGGGGTTAAACCACTACAAAGGCTCTAGAGCTTTGTGGTTAAACACTCACCAAACTTCAAAATACTGTCCGTAAAAGCAGCCTCTTTTTCCACTGAAGCAGGAAATCCACACGTGGCGGTGAAACACAAGCGTTTTTTACAGCTCCAGTGACTCTCTCAGGCTGATGCTCAGCCTGTGCAAGTGCCGTAGCAACTCTGAAGTGACCGCTTCAGCGTTCAGTGAAAGAAGGCAGGATATGAGGAACCCCCCGAGATGGGACTTGAGGGTCTCATCTTAACGCACTGCTACAGGTGGTCATCAAACTGCAGGTTGGCTTTTCAGCTCTAACATGCTTACCTGTTGAAGTTGCCATACCGGATTTTCAATTTGTACACCAGCCTGCCTGCATGAAGAAACCTTGTTTCAGGCAATGGATAGGTAAATGGTTTCAGCGACATCTTTCTTTCTCGCAGAACGCCAGCCTCGGGAAGCAGGAGAGTCAAAGGGAAATCACAAAGCGCCTTCACCAGATCTCATTCTGTCGGACAAGGAGAAAAGATTACCTGTCCTTTTGCCTCTCGAGGACGTTTGCCGAGAGAACCCACTTCCTACCAGTATCCCCCACAAGCCTGAAAATCGCCGGTTCAAGCGCCCGTTCCACTCAAGCCGGGGATCCTGGAGCAGGACTCAGGGACAGACTTGGAGCCGATGGCTACCCCGCCTCCAGCTGCGCTGCTCTGCAAATGTCACCACCACCCCTGAAGCTCCACCGGCCTCTTGCCCCGGGGGCTGGCAGCAAAGCCCGGGCAGGACGGTGTCACAGCCCGTGACCGACCCCAGGCTGGGAGGGACAACCCCCGGCTGCTGCGGGTCCCTGCAGCCCCTGCGTGCCCGGCCGGGAGAAACTCGTTCCTCTCCACAGCCGCACGCCGCCCTGCTGCCCCGCCGGCCTCCGCCGGACAGCCACCAGCGGGCGGCAGTGCCACGCTGCCCCCGCAGCGCCGGGGCCGGGAGGGAAGGAGGGGCCGAGGCTGGCTGGGCCTGCGGGGGAAAGGCAGGCACCCGCCGCGCCCGCCGGCCCAGCGCCCCGGCCTGCCCAGAGAGGAGATGCCGCCGCCTCCTCAGCCCCGCTGCCGGCCTGCCAGGCCCCCCGGCAGCCCCGGCGCTGGCCACCACCGGGCAGCCCACCGCTCCACGGAAGGGGAGCAGCCCCCGCCACAGCCACCGGCCTCGCCGCGCCCGCCGCCAGCCCTTGCCTCAGGCGGGGCCGGGCCGGGGCTGCGGGCGGAGCCGAGCCGAGCCGAGCCGATGGGATCGGAGCCGAGCCCAGCCGAGCCGAGCCTAGTGAAGCGGTGCCGAGCGGATCGGAGCCGAGTCTAGCCCAGCCGAGCCGAGCGGAACCGAGCGGAGCCGATTTCAGCCGAGCCCTTCGGAGGCAGCTGCATTTTGGGGCTTGGAGCGCTTTGGGTTCCAGCGTGAGCCCAAAGCACCAGAGCTGTTGGCCTTTACCTTGTGGCAGGTCTTGCCATTGCTTTCAAAGGGGTCAGCGTTAACTCCGGTGCCTAAGGACAGTCCCTTGGCAGTGGCCCTGCTCGCTCATCCCTTTCTCTCCCAAAGTGCAATGATGTCACATCTGCCTTTTCTTGGTTTCGGCACCTCTCGTGCAAAATCTCACAGAGATTTTTCCATTCCTCCACTACATGCAGAGTGTGGTTCCTGGAGGGCCACAGAAACACAGCAGCAGCAGTGTTAGTCTCGTCTGGGCACTTTGAGAGGAAACACCCTCTTAGAGAGCTGTCTTGAGCCTTCCTGGCAGCCACTTTTTACTTCTGAAACAGACACAACTGAAACACCCCAATGGTCATGACCTGGCTGAGCAAGGATCAAAAAAAGCCACTTTTTATCCCATGCAAGCCTCACAGCGATGCTTGTGGGAAAACAATGTCCAAATCAGTTCTCTTGTGCCAGCTGCCAAAACTGGTTTTGGTATAAAAGAAGAGCCTTCTTGTTAACTACCTAAACACCTAAACTCCCAGCAGAAAGCAGACACGGATCTGCCTCCTTGGGGTAGGACAGTCACAACGCCCCTTTGCTCTGTAAAGGACATCCTTTCCATGAAAAGAAGGAGCTCCTCCTTGTTGAACCATCAGGCAGACAGTGCTCACTGCCTTCTGACGGCAGCCCAGCCTGGGGAACCCGGCTCAGACAAGCGCTTGCACCGCTTTGCCGCTTCTAGGGAGCGCCTGGACTCCTCCTGCCTCTCAGGAAATGTCTATGGATCCCAAACATCCTTCCTGGAAACAAAAAAAAAAAAAAAAAAAAGAAAAAGAGGTTGGTGTTCCTGCCAACCTACAGGGAATGAGAAGATCTTAAGCTTCTGGAATACCAGTTTGCATTTTATTATCCAAAACAGCAGTAGAGTGTAAGCAGAGTTGGGAGACCGACAAAGCCGACGTGCAGCCTCCACCCTGGTGAGCCCGCATCTGCAGCACCGTGTCCAGTCTGGGGCTCCCTATATACCCTCAAGTGCAACATGACGTCAGAGCGCAAATCGTGACAACAACGGGGGAGGGGAGAACCCCGGCCCGGCCCCTCGGGAGCCCCGAGTGCACCAGGGAGCACAAAGCCTGGCAGCTGCCCTTCCTCACGCTCCCGTCCAGCTCCCTCTGCCAGCTCCTCCGCTGCCCCCTGGGAAAGCGGGCACCGGCATCCCCAAACTTCCCGGGGGCCGGGCCGGGCGGACCCCCGCCAGGGACAGCCCCGGGCGGCGCTGCCCAGAGCCCACCCAGCGCCGTTGGCCTCCCGCGGCACCCACCCTCCCCCCAGCCCACCCCTTCTCCCCCGTGGCTTTGTCCCCGCGGCAGCTGCAGCAGGACCGCGCTGCCTTCCACCGCCAACGTGCGGGGCCAGGGCTGCACAAACGGAGCCCACGGGGTCACGTCCTGCGGGCAGAGACCGGCGGAGACCCGGCAGGGAAACCGCCGCCCACATCCCACGGGCGGCAGCGGCAGGAAAACGCGCCGGAGTTGTTCCACTCCCAGGGCAACCCCAGGCAACGCTTCACGAGTGGGATGGACCGTCCCGAGAGCGGGGCTAGCCCAGACGCGGCTGGCTAACGAGCCCGGCGGCAGGGACGGGCTGGCCAGCAGTGCTGAGGACAAGGAGCAGTCTGCCGTGGGTCAGTCCCGGCTGGCATTTCATGCCTCTAGAGAGCGCCGGCATCACGAGAATCGACTCCGTCCCTCCGCACCGCCGTCCTCCTCATCAGGGCAATCGCTGCCGGAGACACAGGGACCCCCGGGGCGCTCCCCAGCCCCCCGCTCCCCGGGACCTGCCAGCGTCCTTCTCCATCTGCCCACCTACCCCCGCCGTGGGCGGGAGGTCTCCGAGCCCGCGCTCCCCCGCCGGAGCGGAGCTGGACAAGGAGCTGCAGCTCCCGGTGCGCGGTGCCGAGGGGCCGGTTCCCGCCCACCATCACCTGCGGCTGCAGGAGCCGCATCGCGCCCGCAGGCAGCGCTGCCCGCCCGTGCCGCTGCGCCCCGACCGGCTCGGCCTGACTCGATTCGGCTGGGCTCGACTGATCTCGGCTAGACTCGGCTCGGCTCTGCTCTGCTAGGCTACGCTGCGCTAGGCACGTTTCGGCTCGATTCGGCTGTGCTCGACTGGGCTCGGTTGGACTGGTCTGGGCTCGGCTCAACTCGATTCGGCTCAACTCCTCGGCTCGGCTATGCTCGGGCTCGGCTCGATTCGACTGAGCTCGATTGGGCTGGTCTGGGCTTGGCTCGGCTCCTCTCGGCTCGGTCCTGCTCGGCTGGGCTGGGCTCCCCGCAGCCCCCGCCCAGGCGACCCGGTGGTGACCAAGCAGGAGGTCTCCTTAGGCGGGCCCCGGGACATCCCTGCTAAGCTCAGCCGAAACCTCAGGACAAAGAAACCCTGATGGGCGCAGGACAGAGACACGGCGGTCACGACCTGCCCTTCCCGGGAAAGAGGAGTCAGCCACGGCTGTCCTGGGACTGATGTCCCGCGCCCACCAAACCGGGTGGAAAAGGTACCTGGCTGCCGACCCCAAACGCGCTCCTCCGCAGGAGCTCCCCGGACAACTGAAGGCCGATGGAATTTGGCTACTTCCTTTACCAAAACCAGGGGAAATGGCTTTAGTGGGAGGTGTATGAGGTTCAAGGAGGAAACCTCAAGCTTTCAGGCTTGCTCTGCACACGCTGCCCCTTTGCTGGGCTGTGTGACAATGGCGACGGAACACGGACGGCTGCAGCGCGGGGCCCGCAGGCTGCAGCCCCACCCGTGAAGGGCCCACAGGCCTGCTGTGCTCCAGGTGCGGCCGGCGCCGGCTCTGCCCGTGCTGGGAGTAGTGCAGACGTACATGCTGGGGCCTGTTAGCCTTATTCCACAGGTTAATGATTCACTTAGCACGGTACCACACTTCCTGCTGCAGGCACCCAAACCTCCTTATCAATTGTAGAAGCTCACAGTCAGATCCAACATACACAATGTTAAGCAAACCTGAAGCACGTGGGAATTTTTTTCTCTTGTCAAGTTGCTTTGGTCCCTTCATCACATTTCCTAAAAGATGAAAATACCAGCACACGGTTTACCTTGCACACCAAAAGAAAGGATACTGTGCTTTCCAGAAATGCCTCAACCCTGTGACCTTTTCTGCTTTCCAGTTTGCCAGCCTATCTGATTTCTGCCAAGCCTCGACACACACTGGCAAATGGGTCTCTGCTTCTGAGCTGCTGCTCCTCATGCTGTTGGTCAACCCAGGTCCTGCTGACTCATCAATTACCCGACCTTCACCTGGAAGTGCAGTGATAGCCATCAGTCAGCTTGCAAAGCTGCTTCCTTCTAGGTAGTTCCCGTATTTAAAAGACAGGCGTTCAGCAGGGCAGTAAAACCAGGCACCTCCCAAGTACACAGTGACACTGAGAATTGCCTAGGGGCTAAGGGAAAGCAGAAAACGTTGCAATTTCCTCCTAGCTTCAGGATGTGACCTCTTACAAAGAACCTGTGTGTCTTGAGGAGGTTTTGGGGTAGTTTTCATCTTTGTTTTTCTTGTGTCTGGGGGCTTTCTGTATTTTCTTAAAGGCATGGCTGTTCAAGAGAGACCGTGGTTGGTTATTGCTGGAAGCCACTACAGAAGCCCGGCACACTGCCTTGCTGAGGGTGGAGATCATCTAGTCCCCAGCTCAAGCAGAGTCACCTACACCCGGCTGCTCAGGACTTTCAGGGTGCTCCTTGGCCCTTGATGAGGTTGCACTCCCAGCTGGGGACCCGGGGCAGGAGAGGACTCCTGTGAGCCGCAGGACCCGCAGATGGCAAGGGATGACAATCTGATTCCCCATCATCTCTGCAGCCAAGACTTGCACTGAAAATAGCTGATAGAGCCAGCCCAGCTTCTGCATTAAGAGTCTGGTAATTGCAAGACAGAAGATAATTCCCCCTTTTTAATCCCTTCTCCCATAAATCTATATTCTGGAGGGATGGCCCTTTCCTTAAGGGACTCCAGGTGCATGCCACATCCCAACCCCAGCATGTGGCCTCTCCAGGGGCTGGGGCTGGGCATGTGGGCCTGGCTGTGCAGGCAGAGCATGCCCTGCCTGTCCTTGTGCAGGGTGGGCTGACTACCCATGGACACCAGTGCAACCCCAGCCTGAAACAGTGCTCCCCCCCTAGAGCCAGGGCTACAGGGCATGGGCACATTGAGCCCACCACCCTGGCCTCTGATACCAGGTGGCAGCCAGGCAGCAGACAGATGCCGCAAAAGCAGCAGAAGAGCCTGACTCACACCACATCCCAGTGCCACCGGCTGATGGAAAGACTGACCTCTGCTCCTGCCAGCCCAGCCATGCCAATCCAGCAGACTGGGGCGGAGGTGCTGGGGGCACTCCTGGCTGCTCTGTGCTGAGGGTGCCCACAGAAGCATGACGGAGTGGCCCGAGCATGGGGTCTTGGTGCCAAAGGAGAGGACCCAGGTGGGACAAAGATGTGGCATGGAGCCACAGCTCAACTCAGGCTCTCGTAAGCAGAGGTGGGTGATGGATGTGGCGGCACCCAGGTGGAGGCTGTGTCAACTGCTGGCCGGGGAGTGCCAACCCACCATATAGTGGCAGAGGATGGAGGGACTTGTGGGTGCATGGCAGAGTCCACAGCAGCCCTCAAGAGTCTCCCCTGGGTATGCAAGCTGGTTGAATTTATAAACTCGGGTCAGGTGTGAAGTAGTTTCATCATCCTTCCGCTCACTCCAACTCTTGCTTTGGCTTCCAACCTTCATAAGAGATTTGCTCACATAAAGAAGTTGTTTCTCTGCTCTGCCTTCCATGTTCAGAGCCATGGATGTCCTGGATGCCCTATTGAACAGGATGGACATGTGTTCATCCTTTCTTCTTTTTATCTCCACAAAGTTATAAGTTCCAGCTTAGAGCGGTGGAAAGCAGAAAGGCTTGTATCCAATACTACAGCAATTCCTTGTGCAATACCACTGCGGATGCCCCACAAGAAGGGTAGTGTCCCGTTGCAGTCCTAGAGCCACTTGGTGTTTGCATGCAGGATCTGGCTGGGGTCACTCAGGGCTCTGCAGAGTGAGCTCCCCCCCTACACCCCCCCTTGTACTGAGCAAAAAGCTCAGGCTCCTCTGGCTCTGCCCTGGGCAGGGTAACAGCCCCTTCCTTCTCCAGAGAGGGAGAACCACGTTCCCCATCCACTGTTCTGGCAGCAGGCATGGTACACACGCCTACGCGCATGCACACTCATGGGGAGCCAGCACTGCCAGTTGGCAGGGGCGAAGGGCAAGGGTGGACGTCGGGGCAGCTGGGGATGTGTCAGCTCTGGGACTCCCCGGGTCCAGCAGTCACCCGCGCAGTCCGGACATCCAGCGCCTGCCTGCAGGATGTCCCCAGAGGAGGCATCACCGCGATGCCTGTGCTGGCCTGGCGGGTGCAAAGGGAGAAGGAATGAGCACTGCTGTTGAGGGCAGACAAGGTCCCACTTCTCCCCTCCTCCACCCCAAGGAAACCCAGCTCCAGCCCCGACCAGCCTCCGCTGGCCTCACTCCAGTATGGGATGTTTTACTGTACTGGGGAGCCCCAAATGGGAGGTGGCCTGCAGAGCTGGCGGGGGAAGAATCACTTGACCAGCCCATCCCTGCACTCCTAGCAACCCAGCCCGGGATCCACTGGCCACTCTCACCGCACAGAACTGTGTCTGCTAGCATCTCTGCCACGCTCAATGCTCCCCCACTGCAGGCTCAGTGGTGACCCAAGCACTGCAGCAGCGCAGACAGCACAGGCAGAGCGAGCCCTTGGCATCTCAGCCCTGCGCCGGCCTTGCCTGCAACCTTGGGCCACGTCAGCAGAGCCTGGCACAGGGCTGCGTGGCACTGCCCATCAGGGCAGTCAGCCCAGGGCTCAGCCCTGCACCCTGGCCGGCCTGAACCCAGCCTCACCGTGGCAGCCAGCAGCAGGGCAGCGGTTGCCTGGTTAGACAGCGAGGTGCTCTGAGGCATGGGGCCAGCCATGTGCCCCCGCTGGCTGCTTGCGGGGGGGGAAGGCCAGAGCACTAGGCGTCCCTCCTTATCCCTCCTTATCTTCCAGACAAACCCAAACTGGGTCCTGAGTCCCTGACATGCTCACACATTTGGCAGCCAAGGCTGCACGGTAGTGCCAGTGTGGGGCTCTCCACGTGGGGCTCCCGTGGGGCTGTGAGCGCAGCCTGGGCATGGGGTGGTCCCAGGTGCACCGGGGGTGCAGGGGCACAGCCCGGGTGTGGAGTGGGGAACAGGAGCACAGTGCAGTGTGGCAGAGCCTGCAGCAGGAAGGCTCTGTGGTTGGGTGGCTGAGGACTGGCTCCCCGGGGCTGAGGTATTCCCCAGCAGAGCCCTTCCCCCGCGCTGGCATGCCAGCCCCCATCCTATTTGGTGAACACAGCCTCCATGGTGGAAATGGCCCCGTCAAGTGACACAGCAGCTGTAAGACCTTTGTGACACCTCAGGTGATGTCACGGGTGGTGCGCAGCCACCATATCACAGCTGCAGACTGGACTCTGCACTGACTGTGGTGTTGGCCTCTGTCCACGCTGTTAGGGAAATCTTGATAAGGTGAGATAAGGCTCTGCTGCTGAACCCTGTCTGCCAGCCCCCAGCTGCCCTGCAGCCCTCCCAGGCACATGGAGCTCTGCAAATCATCTGTCCCCCACCCCCAGACCCCCCCAGCATGTGGAACCCCAGCAGGGTAGAGCATCATCCTGGGCAATAAAGCAAGCCAGGTTGGATCTGGAAGCACGAGCTGCACCAAAACAATCCTTCCTTCCTTCCTTCCTTCCTTCCTTCCTTCCTTCCTTCCTTCCTTCCTTCCTTCCTTCCTTCCTTCCTTCCTCCCTTCCTCCCTCCCTCCCTCCCTCCCTCCCTCCCTCCCTCCTCTCCTTCCCTCCCGGCTCCTCCTTGGCAGAGAGAGGTGAAACTGGACCCCGGTGGGCCACTTCTCCTGAGCAGGTCCAGCATCTCTCTGGGATGCAGCAGGATGGGGGTTCCCAACCCCACCAGCCACCCTGAGCAATGTTCCCCCAGGACACCAGGGCCCTAATGTGGGGTGTGGAGGGGGGAGAGCATGGCCCCACAGCCCAGCCATGCTCCCTGGGTATTTCCAGGGGAGAGAGATCCCATTTCCCAGGTGGGAAATGTACCAGCACAGGATGGGCCACCAGCTCGAAAGCAGCTCTGTGGGGCTGGACCTTGGGATCCTGCCGGGCACCTGCTGAGCAGGAGCCGGGGATGTGTCCTCACAGCAGAGACCACCAGTGGCCCCAGCTGCACTGGGCAGAGCTCTGCCAGCAGAACAGGGGAGGGGAGCACTGCGGGGGGGGGGGCTGTTGCTGTGTCCTCTCCATCCTGGCTCACCCAGGCAAGGCATGGACTTGCTGGGGCAAGTTCAGCAAAGAGCCATGATGGTGGTGAAGGGACTGGACCATCTGTCCTATGAGGAGAGGTTGCAAGAGCTGGGTCTGCTCAGCCTGGAGCAGAGGAAGTTGAGGGGAATCCTATTAATGTATAGAAATACCCACAGTAAGGGTGCAAAAAGGACAGACCCTGGGTCTTCCCAGTGGTGCTCAGTGACAGGAAAAGATGCAATGGGTACAAACTGGAACACAGGAGGTTCCCTTGGAACATCAGGAAACACGTTGGTACTGTGAAGGTCAAGCACTAGCACAGGGTGCCCAAGGAGGCTTGCAGCGGCTCCATGACCAGACAGAGTCCTGGACCGTGAGGCAGCCTCAGCAGGGGTTGGACAGGACGATGGCTTCGTGACCTGTAGCGTACACAGCGTCCGTGTGCACACACATGCCTATACCCTGTGCAGGTGGGTGCACACACCTGGGCATGCATGGGACACGCACAGAGGGGCACACACGTGCACAAGGCAGGTGTGCAGACACCTGTACACACTTGCACGCACACCCCTACCCAGACACGCGCCCCTGTGGCCTCCCAGGCGTTCTGCACTGGCACGGGGCTGGGGCTGCCCCGCAGAGCTGCACCCGGCAGGGGTGCCCAGGGCGGGAGTGCGTGGACAGAGGCTGCATGGGACGGGGTGCCCGCAACAGGGGGTGAACAGACAAGGGATGCCCTGGATGGGGGGGGTTGCCCAGGATGTGGGGGCTGCACGGCGAGGAGGGGAGGTGGGGGGGGGGGGGGGGGGGGGGGGGAGTCTGACACGGGGGTACACGGGAGGGGGCAGTGTCCGGGCAAAGGGTGCACGGGCGGAGTTACCCGGACGAGGGGTGCACAGGCGGGGTGCGCAGCACGAGGGTGCCCGAGCGGCGGATCCCGACCGCATCCCACCGCCCCCGCTGGCCTTCCCCGGGGCGGGGCGGGGCGGGGCGGGGCCCAATCAGCGCTGGGGGCCACCGCTGAGCGCGAGCTTAAAGCCAGGCGCGTGGGGCGGGGCAGGCGCGCAGTGCCGCGGGATGTGGGCGCGCGTGGCGCTGGTCTGCGTGGCGGTGTGCGCGTGCGCTCGCGCCTGGCCCGGCGGTGCCGTGTGCGTGCGGCGGGTGGCCGGCGCGGGTGGTGCGCGCTACGTGGCCTTCCTGAGCGGCGCCGGCCCCGGCCCGGCCGCGCTGGTGGAGAGCGTCTGGGCCGGGCGCGGCCGCCTCCGCGCCTGCTGGGCCCGCCGCGACCCGCGCCTGGCCCGCGCCTTCCGCGGTGCCTGCGCCCGCCGCCCGCCCGCCGTCTCCGGGGCCGCGCTGCGGCGGGACGTGGCCGCACTCTGGCGGCGCCGCGCCGCTTGCGCGGACCCCGCGCCGCCGGGAGGGCGCCTGCGCCGCCGGCGGGGCTGGACGCTGCCGGGCACGCTGTGGTGCGGGGCCGGTGACTCGGCGCGGAACGCCAGCGAGCTGGGTACGGTGCCGGGCGGCGGGAGGGAGCACCCTGTCCTACCGGCGGGGCTGTGCTCACCGGCGCTGCCCGCAGGTCTCTTCCGCGGCCCCGACCGGTGCTGCCGGGAGCACGACCAGTGCTCGGCGCAGATCACGGCGCTGCAGTTCAACTACGGCATCCGCAACTACCGCCTGCACACCGTCTCCCACTGTGACTGCGACGCCAGGTGCGAGGGGGGGAGGGGGGATACGGACACACACGCGCCTGGGGGCTGCCGGGCCCGTCACCATCACCGCCTGCTCCCGCAGGTTCCGGCAGTGCTTGCTGGCCCTCAACGACACCATCTCCAACATCATCGGCGTCACCTTCTTCAACCTGCTGGAGGTGCCGTGCTTTGTGCTGGAAGAGAGCGAGGAGTGTGTCCAGTGGCACTGGTGGGGAGGGTGAGTGCCCCGGGAGGTGCCCCTCCACCTCGACCAACTGCTGCAGCCCTGCCGCCGGGAACATCTGCTGCCATGGCCCCGCGTGTGCCCTGCCTGGCTGCCCCACCGGCTGCAGGGGAGCGCAGCTTGGCCCTGGCAGGTCTGGTGTGCTGGGCCTCATGGCACGTGGTGTCCCCAGGTGTGAGCGTTACGGTGTAGTACCCCTGGCCAGAATGGTGCGGCAGAGTCAGTACCACTACAGCCTGCCCACGGAGGAAATGGGCAGCCCTGCTGTGCAGCCCCCGAGCAAGGGAAGGAAGTCCTCTAGAGCAGGGCGCAAGCAGCTCCGACAGGGACTGGGGCGAAACTCTGGGCTCCGCCAGGCATGGAGACCTGCGACAGCTGAGCAGCTGCAGGGCCCAGGTACCTTGTCCCCTGCATCTGCTAGGGACAAGGCTGAGCCCACAACCAGGCACCCAGCAAAGCAGTGGGGGCTGGAGCCCGGCCCCACAGCAGCAATGACCGTGTTGGAACAGGACCTTGCTGGAGGAAGGCGAGCACCGGGAGGAGCACAGCAGGGGGCTGGGGGCTCAGCACACCCTGCCTGCACAGCCCACCGTGAAGATGGCATCAGATTCAGCCTGGCCACGAAGCAGCGCAGAGCCACCCCGGTGCCTGCTGTGGAGGGGTGCAGGCAGCAGTGTGAGTTGGCGCTGGGGGTGGAGTGTGTGCCACAGCTAGGGTGTCCCGAGGCCTCAGCCCACTGGGGTCATGTGCCAGGGGTGCCCCTCATTGCCCCACTGTCCTCAGACCCAGGCAGGGTGTGCAGGTGCTACAAGCACCTGGAAAAGTGCGAGCACCACATCGCAACTCGTGAGGTGAAGTACCAGCTGCACAACACGGACACCTGGACGCTCTTCCACTGCAACTGCACTCGCAGGTGCGTGTCCAGGAGGAAAAGGCAGGGCTTTTCCAACCATCGCAGAGCACTGTGTGCAGACAGTTTGGGGTCAGGTGAGGTGGGGCCCGGTGGGGTGCCCACCCTGGCCAGCAGCTGCTGACCACTGCCCTCCTGTGCCGCAGGCTGGCACGATGTTTGCGCAGGGCAAGGAACCTAAGTGACGTGGAGGTGGCTGTCCTAGCTGACCACATCGCCACGGACTGCTTTGTTCTGGAGCTGCCCACTGACTGCAGCCCGGGCAAGAAGCCACAGCACAAGTAAGTGCAGAGGGTGAAGGGGCCATGGCCTGCATGGGGCTTCCTACCCTGCATGAGCAGGAGGAATGCCCTCAGGGGGAGGGGGCTGGGTGCTGTCCTGCAGGCTTGGCATGAAGCTGGCATTGCAAGCGTTATTCCTTGCTCTGCTGTGCTGTGAGCAGGGCTGAGGTGGAAAGCAATGGATATCAGTGCTTGCAGCATTATGTGGATGCTCACAGCTTTGCTTCTCCAGCAGCTGTATCACAGCAACCCGGGCCATGCTAGTACCTGCACGGCATCTCAAAAAGATGGTGAAGCACTGGTGTCCTCTGCATGTCACCTCCAAGGCTGAGCATCCAGACTGGAAGACACAGGACAGCAGTGGCAGCCTCTATGAGCGATGCCTGCAGCTGGCCTTGGAGCAGAAGTTGGGTGCTTGGCACCACATGGTGCCCTGATGATGTCTGAGAAGCGCTGTCTGATGTGTGGGGGGGAAGATGTGCTATGTAGCTGCCACGGAGTGGAGCTGCTTGATTTCTGGTCCTTGAGACAAAGGATGGCATGGAGCTGGGTGCCACATCTGGAGTGGGGGCAGGTAGAAGGACCGAGAAGCCTCTTGAGGAGCTGTGGCTGTCACTACATATGAGCATCAAAACAAGGGGAAAGGAAGAGGAGGGCTTGGAAAAGGGGAAATCCACCATCTTCCCTCCCTGTTGTGGAGGGGGGGGGGCATGCTCTGGGCATTGGATCCCCTGGGCAGAGGGCATGGCAGGACCCCCCATGCCTGGACTTATGCCCCTTCAGCTGGGGGGGCCTGAGCAGTATGGTGTGATCCTGGCCCCCAGGCAGGGTGGGAGGGGGTGCAATGCACAGGGAGGGCTGGGGTCTGTGCTGGATCCCAGCTCTGGAAAGGGGGGGGGGGTGGTGCAGCAGCCAGAGGCAGCCCTAGGGTTGTGTGTGCAGCAAAAATTAAATAAAGGTTGGTCTGAGCATGGTGTGTGGTGCCAGGGCTGAGCCTGCCGCCCCCTGTTCATGCTGTGGTCCCTGCCCCTCTGCAGTAAGCACAGTCCAGCTGGGGTGGGCAGGATGGTTTATTTTGTTGTTTGTACTATGGTCCAAGGTTGAGGCACAGTGGTAGCAGCAGGGAAGGAGCAAGCTTTGATCTCATGGGGTACCCTGGGGTGGTCCTCGTTTTATGCCCATCACCATTGCCACCAGAGCCCCAGCCTCCTGTCCCACTTCAGGTACAAGGCCAGCACTCCTCCCATAGGACTGAAGGGTCTTGCACTTTAAATTTCACAAAGGGCTCCCCCCACCATGCTAGACCAGCCCTGTGCTCCCCTGGGCCACCTCCCAGCCCTAGCAGGGCTGGGGCAGCAGCTCAGGCTGGGGGAAACGGGGGAGGCCCCTACCTGCCACGCACACAACAGGGGGATGGAATCACTGCAATAAATAAGGGAGTGGGGTGTCTCAGCAGGAAAGGGGCAGAGGAAAGCACATAGCAAGCGTGCTATGGGGAGGAGGGAGGAGGCCACTGCATCAGCGGCCTACAGCACAGCTATGGCTATCCAGGTCCTGGGGGCTGCTGCCCTCCCTTGGAGAGGTGCTGCAGCCCAGGGGGCTGGTGGGGCTCATCCTCTGGCAGGGGTAGCCCTGGTCCGCACTCTCCCTCCGCTGGCCCATGGCCTGGTCAATCATCTCCAGGCGGAGTGCAGGCAGCAGGCCCAGGTTCCTGGGGTCAGCCCTGGCCAGAGGGTTGTCAGCAGAGACGCGCCGGGGGCCACCCTGCTCCCGCACAGTCTTGTAGAAGGAGCTGCCCTCCTGGCCCTCGGCTGCCCACCCTGGCTCCTTGGCTTTGCCTCCACAGCGCCCTTGCTCCTCCTGGGGCAGGTGGATGGTGGGGATGTCCCCAGGGAGGCCTCGGCGGCTCTGGGGTGAGGGGCTGCGGCTTGTACCCCTGTCTCGGCTCGACGGCCGCAGGATGAGGCCCTGGAACTTAGCCAGGCTGGGGCTTCGGCTCCGGTGCCGCTTCATCTTGCCTGGGCTGGGGCTACGGGACTTGGGGGCCAGTAGGACCAGCGTGCTGTCATCCTCTTCTTCTGAGCTGCTGCCCGAGCTGTCTGTGGGGCTGCTGCCCTCCTCCGACCTGGGCAGGGAGATCTGCACCCTTGCATCAGCACTGCTGGCTGATCCTCACAGGGGGCTGGGGCACCACAGCAGCTGGCCTCCTCCAGCCAAGCACCCCCCCACACATCCCCCCACCTCCCTCAGCCCCTCACCCTCACGTCTTGGCCATGCTGACCTGGAAGGGCTCAGTCACACCAGCTATGCTGCTGGAGGTGTTGCTGTAGTATCCAAGGATGTACTCGCCCTTCCCCTTGGGCAGTGCCTCCTCTGAGAACATCACCTGCAGCCCAGAGACAGCTGATGGGCACCAGGGCTGGGCACCAGGGCTCCCCCTCTCACCTCCAGCCCCAGCCGAGAGCAGAAATCTCTGACACCAGCACAGTGGGCCTGCCCAAGGCTCAGCAGAGATCAATGCTGAGGTGCCCTCCTGCCCCATCAGGGGCACAAATGGACCATTACTCCCCCACAATGGGGCATACACACACCCCCAAGACTGCAGGGCTGGCCCCAGCTCACCTGTGCACACAATTGCTTCTCTAGGCAGCGCTCTCCATCATCACTCCTGGCCCAGACATAGGACACATAGTCTTTAGGATGCCGAAAGCCCACCTATGCGCATGTACATGGGAGAACACAGGTGAGTAGGGTGGGAACATCAGCCCTGCTCAGCACCATCACCTACACGCAGCCTGAGCTCTCCTCTCACTCAGCCCCTTCTCCCTGCACAGGGGCAGCAAGAGCTGCCTTGCACCCACCCAAGAGTGCCAGGCTTTGGACCCTGTGGGGCCCACAGAGCAGGAGGAAGAAGGAACAGCTGGATCTGAGCCTCCCAAAGCAGGGCCAACTCCTGCTGCTAACTGCCAGGGCCTCCCAGGGGAGGAGAGCATGCAGAGCACAGGTCCATGCCATGAACCCATATCCGCTGGCAAGGGTTAGCTCAGAAGGGACCCCACAGTGCTGTGCAGTGCTCCCCACTCCCTCCAGCCCTAGCAGTCCCAGGCCCCTACCCGGTAGAGTCCTATCCAGTCCCAGGAGCTCCGGTGGAAGCCAGCAGCCATCTTGTACCTGACAACTGCTTGCTCAGGCCTGCTCCATTCATCAGCCACATAAATCTCCACCGGGGGCTTGTCTGCCTTGGAAGCAAACTGTCAGACACATACATGGTCAGCAAGGGCATGCCAAGGAGAGCTTCCCCCCCCCCCCCCCAGGGGGCCCGTCTAGGGCTGGGCCCTCACGCATACACCAAAAGCAGCCCCTAGCCACAGTGGGAAGATAGCTGAGCTTGCCAAGCAAAAATAAAATAAGCCCTGCACACCCCATCATACACTGCACATACTAGCTGGGCATCTCACCCCTGTAGCTCCTGCCTCTGTGCCCAACGGCTCCGGACAGTGCTCACCTGCACTGCAAAGATGGCAGCTACCGGCTTGTGGTCACTGACTGTGTACTCCATATGGCTGCAGTAGCAGAGCTGGCTCACCGACAGGACACCCTGGCTGGGCTGGCGTCCACCCACACCAAGCCCGACACTGGGAGATTTGATCTTCCAGAGGATGCGGTCAGTCCAGGCAGGTTTTCGCTTCTTGGCACTGCAGGGCACAGAGGGGCATCTCTTGCCTGGCAGGGGGCAGCAGGCTCCACCCCAGACTGCCTCCCCCTGGCACGCGCAGGCAGGGGATGCGGCTCGTCTCGGCACACAGCTCAGTGCAGCTGCAGGGACAGACCTGCACTGGCACCAGCACAACAGTTGTGTCCCAGCATGCCTTCCCCAGTCCCTGCCACCCCAGCACGGCTCCCCCTGTTCATCTGCACCAGCATCAGCCCCTGCCCTGCTGGCACCCGCACCCGCCCTGGCGCTGAGCCCCACCACTCCTGCACCCCTCAGCCATGCCACCCGTTCCCAGCCCAGCACACACTCAAGTTCTGCTCTCCTACCTGCTATCATACTTGTTGGTGCCCACATCAAACTTGAAAGTGGGTGGAAAGTTCAGGGGTCCCTCCTGAAAGCCACTGAGGACAGGCCAGGTGCTCTTGGCAATGTTCAGCTGTGGGAAGGAGAGCAGGTCAGGGAGCATACCAGCCCCCATGGTCAGGCTCCTCTGCAAGCCCCCCAGGTCTTCCTAGCACCCTGATAAAGGAAGTGCGTGCCCAGCTCCTGCTGTAAAGGCCATCCCTGTACTGTGCTGCCCCTCCCCAGAGAGCCAGGGCTCCTTGTGCCCCGTGGCAGCAAGGGGACATGCCCTGTCCCACAGCCACGTGGGAAGCTTTGGCAAGAGCCGAATGCCACTTGGAGCCTGGCTGAGGCTTGGCAGCATGCCCATCCCTCTCACCTGGTCCTTCTCCCAGAGCTGGCTCAAGATGTTGCTGTCAATGGCGTACTTCACAAAGCGGATATCAAGGCTCTCGATGCGGAAGTTGAGGTCCCCAAACCAGAAGACAAGGCTGTGGGTAGAAGGGAGGGCGACAGGCTGGAAGGGCTGAGGCTACCGGAGCAAGGCATCACAGCAGGGGGAAAACATCCTTGGCCTGTAGGCAGCCTCAGAGCCTGCAGCACAGGCACTCTCAGGAGTCTGCCAAGACTCCTCAGGTAGGATCAAGCACCATTAACCAAACAGGCCCGACTTCCCTAGGCAGAAATTGAAGGTGGAAATTTCCACTGTGAGGTACCTACCGGAGTCAGACTGCACAGCCAAGACACTGGGGCAGAGCTGGGCCCTCCACCTCACCAGTCCCAAACCACAACAGTGCCGGTATGGCAGGAGCTGCACCAGGCCTGGCTACATCCCAGGGGAGACCAAAGACTCCTCTTAACACCTACCCCACTGTGATGAGTCCCCACTGGGCCACAGGACAATTTTGCAGCTCTGCAGGCAAGACGCCATCTCCAAGCTGTGCTGAGATTCAGGACCCTATCTGGAGGCAGTCAAGGACAGGGGCTGGCACTAGAGCCCTGGCTCAGATTGGGGAGCAAAGTGGTAGGGTACGTACTCATGGTCCAGGATGCCACTGGCTGCACGCCCCTCGAACTGCTGCATGTGCAGTATGGTGGCAAAGTCCTCCTTGCGCTGCTCTGCCTTCTCCAGGTGCGCTGGCAGGTGGCAGTTCAGGAAGCAGACCATGTGGCCGAAAATGGAGAGACGAACGCTCACCCCACCCTTGTTGCCCTGCACCAAGAGGATCCATGACTCCTTGGGAAGCTAGCCCCTCGCCAGTTCCCCCAGGACCACACTCACCCAGTAGCCTCCCAGCCCTGTCCTCGTGCAGTCTGTCTGGATGTCCTGCAGGAAAGGCAGGTGGTAGTACTTGGCAAACACCAGCAGGATCACACCTTGCATCCGCACTGTGCTGACCTGGAATGGGAACAGGGGCTGAAGCAGGAGGGCAGCCACAGCAGAGCCCACAGGGGCAGGGACAGCTTTCCCCACCTCTGGGCCACGGAGGCAGCACATCCATCCCCTGCATGCCCCCCACCTTGCAGATGACTAACAGCACATTTCGTTCAGAGATCTGTGCACACCCTCCTGAACACTGACAGCTGAGGCAAGCCCAGCAACGCTAAAGCTCATGTACACTCTGGGGCAAGTGCCCTGGGGACCTGAACCTGCCCTGGGACCCACAGGCTACTGCCAGAGGCACAGGCTTGTTCTCACCTCCTTGCCCTGGTGCGATGCAGCAGGCAACAAGAAGTGTCCCCAAAGCACCCCAGGGGAAGCCTAAGGCACAGGAAAGGCAGCAGGGTGCCACAAGCTAGAACAGCACACTGGCCAGATGCACCACTAGCCCTCAGGTCAGCCCCCTGGGCTGCTTGGATAGCTGCAGTCTGTCCCTTTGCACCTCCTCCCTCCATCCCTGCAGTCCAACTCTCCCTTCCCGTGGTCCACCGGCCTGGCAGGCAGAGAGGGAACACCAGCTGCCCAGCCCCTTTGGGACCTCCTTACCAGGACGAAATGGAAGGGGCTCAGCACATCCATGAAGAGCTCGCTCCACTGATCTGTGAAGAGGGCATCCTTCAGGCGCTTGTTTATCTTAGAGTTCACCTCTTGTAGTCTGGGAGAAAAGGGACAGATCCCTCAGCCACAGCAGGAAGGTGCCAATGTCCCAGCTAGCGAGAGGCGCCAAAGCACAGTACTGGGGAGCAGGGCCAGGGTGGGAAGGGCAGCTCAAGGGAGGACCCTGGGTTTAGGGCACAAACCAGCCATATCCTCACTCCAGCAATGCTAGGCCACGTGCTAGCAGAAGGCACAAGTGGGCCTGAACCCACAAGGCCTTCATCCTTTTAAAAAGAGGAGCGATTCAGCTGCACAGAGCTGGGTATCAGTCTAAAGCCTATCTCTAGATGCAAGAGGGGCTTACGGCACGTTTCAGCTGCATTGGTCTCTACAAAGAAGCCAAGTCTCACCGGTACTTCAGCACAGGGTGTCCAGATGCATCCTAGCCACCAAGCTCAGAGCAGCAGCAAACAGAAGGTTAATAGTGCTCCTCCTGGCTCAGCAATTAGTGAAGAGAGGGAAAGAGAATGTCCACAGAGAATGGTAGAATCAGGAAATGTCCTAAAATATCAAGTGCTCAGGGCACAAAGACACAGGTCAAAGGAAGGACGTGGCCAGGCAGAGATGCCTTGGAGGTGGGGAGCAGCAGGACACCCTGCCCTGGCTGGAACACAGTCCCAGCAAGTCTCTTGCTGTCAGCTACATCCCCCGCCCCATGCATCCAAGCTCAAGCCTACCTCCACAGCCCACCACAGCCCCACAACGCTGAGGGGACCAAGAGACTGGCTCCAACACAGCACCATAGCTCCTGCAACCTTACGCTGCTCCCTCCCTGGGGTGAGGGGCACTGGGGAGTCCTTGGAGGCAGATCCAGCTTGTCCACCTCACACCCATGGGCAGAGGTTGCTTCTTGCTCCCTGTGCAAAGGCAGCATGTCCCCAGTCTTAGCAGGAATACACACACACACACACACACACACACACCACGGCAAACCTTGAGGGACCAGTTTTCCCTTAAGACTCCGGCAGAGCTCACCTCGCCAGCAACATCAATAAAGCCTTACCACACCAAAGCTGGCTGCCTTGCCAGCAGTTTAATGTTGCCAGGGGCATAGAGCCAATCCAGCCGTGAGAGAACAGCAGATTTGTGCCCTTGAGGCCTGCACACCATGAGCAAAAGCTGAGATGAGGAAAATGCTCCCAGAGGACTCCAGCAGGCAAGTTAAATGCCTCTACAGACCTGACTGCCAGGGCTCACAGCACTCACTGAGGCCCAACTCTGCACAGCATAGCCAACTACAGGCTCTTTGAGGGGTCAAGGCTACTCAGGATTCAAGGACTTCAGTTCCTCTTAGCACTTCCATTTTACTAGGAGCTGATTCTCCATCACCTTTTCTGATATTTTCCTGCTTGTGATGCACACTCCTCCCTGTTCACCATGCCCCATGCTGGGGCTGCAGCTCTTCCATTTCCCACCCTCCCCCAGGGCTATGGGGATCCCCTGAAAGGTACATGGTGGGGCAGGGAAGGGGGCCCTGCACCTCACCCTCTTACCCAATAGCAATCACGTCCACATCATTTGTCTCGCCCGTGTTGAGGTGCAGCAGGGATGTCACATCATTCGGGGGCATGGCTGTGCCTACGTTCCAGGTGACCACCGTGATGCTTGGGAGGACAAAGGAAGAACAGGCTAACACTGAAGCTCAGAGTGTTCCCTGTACCCCCTGTTCAGCCACCAGCTCCACCAAGGAAGCTCTCTGCATGCAACAGCAGTGGTCACAGCTGAAGCTTAGCCAGGGCACGTACACCAGATCCTCAACTCCCCTTTGAGGGAGATGGGTCCTTGCCTCTAAATTTCCCTAGGTTCTGCACCTTGGTGCATGGCAAGCTCTGATGTAACCCAAGTCCTGGTGTAATTCTAGAAACCAGCACAAAGAGCCCTCATTTTCCATCACCACTGACTGACACAGGCAGGCTGGCACAGCAGGCAGCCTGAGAGACAGGATGCCCCCGGAAAACTGCTTCCCCTCCCTTCCCCAGGAACCACGCATCCCTTGGGCTCCTGGGGAGAAGGACCTAGATCTCAGCCCCCAGAGTGTGCCCTGAGCACAACCAGCCCCAAGGCCAGGGTATCACGTGTGACAGGAGCACTGCAAGCACCACAGCAGTGTCCTTCACCAGCACAAAGCCACCATCAGTCACAACACATTAATGCTGTTACGCAGCATGCACCAGCAGCCCGCAGGCTCTTTTGGCAGCACTAGGACAAGCCTCAGTCACAGGGGGCACATTTCAACAGCAAGGGAGGGTAGTACCACATCATTTGCAGAGCTCAGGGACAGCAGGGATAGATGGCACCCGCTCCACAGCCTGAGCCTGTGACATGCCACCCTGCGCAGTGCCCGCTCCCCTGAACGCTGCCTGCACAGACAGTGTGCACTGGGCATCCTTCCCCTCCCCACCAGAGGCCTGCTTGTCCATAGCCCCTCATGCCAAATCTCCTCCAGCTAAACACCATCCACGACAGGAAGAAAGGGGCAACTCCAACCCACACGGGGCTTCGCATGCTGCTTCACAGCAAGGGCAGCATCAGCCCGGGATCGCTCCCCCCTGCAGCAACACCCGCTCACCGGAACGAGCCATCCTCCGGGACCCTTCCTGAGCAGCCGAGGAGCACGTCACAGGAGTCGCTGGAGCTTGGCAGGCCAAGGGACCTCCCGAAGAGGGAAAGCTCATCCGGCTCCGGTTTGGAGAGGGCTGCAGGCTTGGACAGGCCCACCCGCCCGCCAGCAATGAATTCGCTGGACACCGCTTTGGGCAGGCCAGCAGCCCTGGGCGAGGAGCCCGCCCAGGCCGAGATGTGGTCGCTGGACTCTGCCTTGGGGAGCATCTCCCTCCGCTCGGCGGGCAGTGGCTTCCCTGGTGCAGCGTGCTCCAGGGGATCGAGCTCGGGGAAGGGGGGCCGGGCCAGCGCCGGGCCGAGCACTGCCGAGGGCGGCACGGCAGGGCGGGCTGGGGGGACGCCCGAGCTGGGGGACAACAGTGCTGGCAGCGGGAAGGCGTGGGGCCCGCCGACCTCCAGCGGCAGCTGCTGGGCAGCCCGTCCCGCGGCCCGCTCCTCGGGGGCGCCGCGCTGCGACCCCCCGGGCCGCGGGCACCCGTAGGGGAAAGGATCGCAGGCGGCGTCCGGCCGAGAGCTCCTGCGGGCGGCCGGGACGACGACGCCGCCGCCCCCGAGAAAAGGCGCCGTCGGGGCACCGCCGGCCGGGGAGGCGGCGGGGGAGGCAGCGGGCGCGGGGCCGCGCGGGGGGCCGGGGCGGGGCCCTGAGGCAGCGGCCGAGCCCTGGTCCGCGCTGCCACATCGGGCCGGCTCCATCGACGGGACACCCGAGCGAGCGCCCGGGCACCGGGCCTGCTCCCCGCCGCTCCCCTCACGACCCGGCTCCGGCCCCGCCCGCGCTCACCTTGCGGACCCGCCTGGCCGCGCCGCGCACCCCGTGATGTCAGCGCCCCCCCTGCCACCTGCGCGGCGCCTTAAAGGCGCAGGAGCGGCAGGAGCGGCAGGAGCTACGCCTCCCCGCCCCGCGCGCACCTGCCGCCGCCCCACCCCGCTCACGTGACGGCCCGTGCCCCGCCTCCTCTGTCCCATCCCCCCACCGCCGGCGCGAGGAGCGGAGCGCGCGCCCGCAACGGGCACCGGGACGGGGCCGCCCCCTGGGAGCGCGCGGGTCGGCCCCGCGCGTGCGAGTCTGTCTTTCTGCCTGCACGTCTGGCCTTGCGCGTGCACACCTACCCCTGCGTGTGCACGTCTGGCCTTGCACATCTTCCCTTTTGCATGCACACCTGCCCTTGGGCATATGAGCACATGAGCATTGAGCTTGTGAGCGTGTGCGCATTTTTGTGTGTGTGACTGACACGCTGTGTGACACCACTGTGACTGTTGTGTCATTGAGCACCTGTGTGTGTATGTGCGTTGGTGTGGGTGTGTCTAGTCGTCGGTGCACGCTTACACTCAGGGCAGCTGCATGAGGTGCTGCGTATACAGCTGGTTATGGGGCTGCACGTGCAGCTGTATGTGCACGCGTGCAGCCGCGCGTGTACCTGTGCGTAGTGCTGCGCCTGCGTAGAGTGGTGCTGGTGTGCCCATGGGCAGCTGTTTGTACGGGCAGGTGTGAAAGAGTGCGGGGGTGCGCTGCGGGTGCATGCGCGCTCACGTGGGCCTGAAGGAGACGGGAGGCCCCAGTGATGCGGTACATGGAGAGGGCAGAGGTCCCAAAGCTCAGCCTGTGCCAGCGCAGCGGCCCCAGGGCCCGGGGAGGCTGGAGCACGACTCGCGGTGGGAGAGGGCCAGGTGCCGGGGCCCTGACAGGATGGACTCACAGGTGCCGAGGGAGCTCACTGCTGTCATTGCGCGGCCACCCTCGATAATCCGTGATCAATCACGGCAGCTGGGAGAGGACTGGAGGAGAGCAAATGTCACTCCTGTCTTCAGGAAGGACACGAAGCCAGACCCAGGGAACTAGAGGCTGGTGACCCTCACCTCCATCCCTGGGAGGGTGACGGAACAGCTGGTCCTGGGAACCACTCCCAGCCACACCACCACCAAGAGTCATCAGGAGGAGTCAGCATGGCTTCACCAAGGGGAAGTTCTGCTTGGCCAACCTGACCATCTCCTGTGATGAAGCAACTGGCCTGGCAAATGAGAGTAGACCTTGTCTACCTGGACATCAGGAAGGCCTTTGACGCTGTCTCCCATCAGATCATAGAATCATAGACTCATAGAATGGTTTGGGTTGGAAGGCACCTTAAAGATCATCTAGTTCCAACCCCCCCCGCCACAGGCAGGGACACCCTCCACTAGCCCAGGTTGCCCAAAGCCCCATCCAACCTGGTCTTGAACACTGCCAGGGATGGGGCCTCCACAACCTCTCCGGGCACCCTGTTCCAGTGCCTCACCACTCTAACAGAATTTCTTTCTAACATCTAATCTAAATCGACCCTCCTTCAGCTTAAACCCATTACCCCTTGCCCCGTCACGACACTCCCTGATAAACAGTCCCTCACCAGCTTTCCTGTAGGCCCCTTCAGGTACTGGTAAGCTGCAATTAGATCTCCCCGGAGCCGCCTTTTCTCCAGGCTGAACAATCCCAACTCTCTCAGCCTGTCCTCATAGGAGAGGTGCTCCAGCCCTCTGATCAGCTTTGTGATCCTCCTGGAGAAGCTGTTGATGTACGGGCTGAATGAGCAGATGTTGAGATGGATTGAAAACTGGCTGAATGGCTGGGTTCGAAAGGTGGTTGGACACAAGGCACAAGGTCCACTTGGAGGCCAGCAAGTAGCAGTGTGCCCCAGCGGCCAATGCTGTGTCCAGTCCTTCATCACTGACCTGGATGATGGGACAGAGTGCACCCTCAGCAAGTTTGCAGATGACAGCAAACTGGGAGGAGTGGCTGATGAACCAGGGGGCGTGCATCCGTCCAGAGGGACCCAGACAGGTTGGAGAAATGGGCTGGCAGGGACCTTACGAAGTTCAACCAGGGGAAGTGCAAAGTCCTGCCCCTGGGGAGGAACAACCCCAGGCACCAGGACATGCTGGGGGCCACCTGGCTGGAAAGCAGCTCAGCAGAAAAGGCCCTGAGGATCCTGGTGGACACCACATTGACCATGAGTTCAGTGTGTCCTTGAGGCAAAGAAAGTGAATGGTGTCCTGGGCTGCATCAGGAGTGCTGTCAGCAGGTCAAGAGATGTCAAGAAGGCACCAGTGAGGCCACCCCTGGAGTGCTGTGTCCAGTGCTGGGCTTCCAAGAGCAAGTCCAATAGACATGGACATACCAGAGGGAGTCCAATGAAGGGCCACAAAGATGATGGACTGGAGCATCTTTCACATGAGGAGAGGCCATGAGAACTGGGACTGTTCAGCCTCGAGCCGAGAGGCTCCAGGAGCATTTTATCACTGGGTGCAAATATCTGCAGGGAGAGTGCAGAGAAGACGGAGCCCGGCTCTTCTCAGCGGTGCCCAGGGGCAGGACCAGCAGCAGTGGGCTCCAGCTGGAACACAGGAGGTTCTCTCTGCGCCTCAGGAAACGCTTTTTCCCTGCGAGGGCGACCGAACCCTGGCACAGGTTGCCCAGGGAGGATTTCCCACCTCGGAGACACTCGGTCCTGGGCAGCTGGCTGCAGGTGGCCCTGCTCAAGGAGGGGCTTGGACCCGATGGACCCCAGAGGTCCCTTCCAACCTTCCTGTGATTCTGTGACCGGGGGGATGTGCATGCATGCAGCTGCGTGTGTGGTTTGTGGGCGCGCATGCAGGGGTGCGCGCTGTTTTGTGCCTGCGTAGCCATGCGCGCGTTCAGTTTTGTGTGCGTGCAGTCAGGGTGCGCGGTATGCAGCTGGGTGTGTGCGTAGAACTTTGTGTGCGTGCACACGCCGTTGCACGTGTGACTGCATGCGCTGGTGTATGTGTGTTTCTGTGCGCTGCCACATACGCTGATGTGTCTGGGCGTATGCACGCTGTGAGCAGTTGCGTGTGTGGGTAGCTGTGCGCAGCTCTGCCTGCCTGTTTGTGGCTCTGCCTGCCTGCGTGTGCGTGTGCAGCTGCATCTGTGCACTGGTGTGCGGACAGCATATAGCTGTGCCTATGTGGGGTTCTGTGTGTGCAGCTGTGCATGTGTGCATGCAGCTGTATGCACAGGAGGGTGTGTGAGTGTGCACAGCTGTGTGTGCGTGTAGCTGTGTGCCACTGTGTGCACGCACACCAGACAGCTGTGCACGCACACACCCTATCCTGCATGTCGCTGTCCGTGCGCGTGTGTTGGTGTTTGCAGTGTGAGTGTGTGTGGTGATTTCAGTGTGCTCGTGGTGTTTATGGTGTGTGTCCTCACGGCGCGTGTGCTTGTGATGTGTGAGTGCACGGGGGGGTGTGTGGGTGTGGGTGTGTGTGCGCGCGCGCGCGCGCGTGTGTGTGTTGGCGGGGTGCGTGTGTGTGTGAGTGCACGGTGCGTGCGTGTTTGGCGGGGGGTTGGGGGGTGTGGGGGGGGGTGTGCGCGCGCGTGTGTGTGGGAGAGTGCACGGTGCGTGCACGTGCGCGCTTGCGCGGTGTGGGTTTGCTCTGCGCGTGCGGTGTTTGTGCTCGTGCCGCGGCCGCTCGCCGTGTGCGTGCGCGTGCCCGCCGGGGCGGGGCTCTCCGCGCGCGCGCGGGCCGTGGTGTGACGTGGCGGCGGGATGCTGAGGGCGCTGCCGCTGTCGCTGCTGGTGGCGGCGCTGGCGGCGGGGGGCGGCCCGGGGCCCCCCCGGCCCCGCGGGGCCGAGCTGCGGGGCCTGGCCCGGGGCAAGGTGGAGGTGAGCGCGGGGGGGCGGGCGGGGGGGGCGCGGGGGCACCGCCGGGCGTGACGGGCCATCTCCTCCCCAGACCTGCGGCGGGTGACGGCTGAACCGCCTGAGGGAGGTAGGTGCCGCGGGCGGGGGCCGGGGCCGGGCGGGGGCCGGGGCCGCCCCGCCGCTGAGCCGGGCCGGGCCGCCCACTCTGTCCGCAGGTGAAGGCCTTCGTCACCCAGGACATCCCCCTCTAGTACCCGCCGGCTGGCCGCGGCAGCCCTGCTCGGCGGGCAGCGCTCGGTGCGGCCATGCCCCAGGCGCAGGCCCCTGTCCAGATGGGCGGCGTGGGACGGGATGTGGTATGGGACGGGACAGGATGGGGGTGGGACAGGATGCAATGGAGGACAGGGTGAGACAGGAGGAGGGATGGGAGGGAAGGGAGGGAATGGGATGGAGGATGGGATTGGATGAGGGGTGGAGGACAGGATGGTTGGGGGACAGGGTGGGAAAAAGCAGGATGGGATGCGATGGACGATGAGATGGGGTGGGACAGGATGGGACACAATGGAAGATGAGATGGGTTGGGATGGGATGGAATGGGATGTGACGGAGGATGGGATAGGATGGGGGGCTGCATGGGCCTGCCTAGTACTATCCACTCCTTAACGTGCCGCCCAGCCATAACCTGGAGATGAAGCACCTGCCCGGTGCTGACCCCGAGCTCGTGCTTCTCAGCCACCGATACGAGGAGCTGGAGGTGAGTGGGCAGTGTGGCACCCACTGCTGCAGCAGGGTCTGGGGCGGTTGGTGCCACGCAGGCGCCAGGCTGCAACCCCTGTCTGCGTGCAGAGAATCCCCCTGAGCGATATGACCCGGGAGGAGATCAACCAGCTGGTGCAGGAGCTGGGCTTCTACCGCAAGGAGACACCTGATGCCCCTGTGCCTGAGGAGTTCCAGTTTGCCCCTGCCAGGCCTCTGTCCACCCTGCTGCCCCGTCAAGCTCCCACCACTGATAGCAAGACCCTACCCGAACGTGACGAGGGAGAACACCCAGACCTCTAGTGAGGGGTGCCACGCTCAGGAGAGGGTCCTGCAGCCAGTCCCCAGCACACGGGGACATTACAATAGCTGGGGATGGTGCCACAGGGTGGCAAAGGTGCCCCTGCTGTTGCTTGGTGCTGTGTAGCCTCTGCCTCGAGCATGCCCTGAGCAGCTGCAGCCTTGAGCTGGGGTCTTCCTGGGCATTGTGCGCATCCCAGGGGTCCCGTGTGCCTGTCACTGCCCTCCCTCCCCTGCAGGCCTGCATCCCTGGCTGTGAGGAGCAGCATTCTTTGTGCTCCCTTGCCATGCCTTGAGGTTTAGCTGACTCCCAGCACTGGGCAGTGGTATCCTACCTGCGTGGGACAGGATGAAACCCTCAGCAGAAAGCCCCAGGTGCTGAGGGTAGATGTGCTGAGTCCCGGAGGCAGGAGAGCTGCCCCTGGGAGGGGTATGGCTTTACACCTCAGCACGGTTGTCTTATGTCAAGCCCCCAGTAAAGCCCTTGCATACAATTGTCTGCACTGTGTCATCTTTCCAGGGAGGGCTCGGTGGGGTGCATCCTGCTCTGCTTTGTACTGGGTGCTGGGAGGAGCCGGGTGCCCCAGAGCCGTTCACGGAGGCAGGAGCAGATAGCAGGGTCACAGCCACCGCTGGCAAGCCATCAAACTGTCCCATGGGCCAACCATGCTGTTCCTGTGCCACCCCCTCCCTGGCATGATGGATGGATGGACAGATGGGTGGATGGATAGGTGGATGGGGCACCATGGCTTGGAATGAGCTGCTCTCGCAGGGCGCAGGGGGATGGGTGCGAGCCCATGAGTGGGGCCTGATGGCTGTGTTGGCCTGGCGGGAACATTGGTCCCTGGCCAGGGAAGGGAGCAGGGCGCAGCTGCGCCATCTGCAGACCTGGCTCTGTGCAGCCTCTGGCAGTGTGAGAGCTTTTCCTCATACCAGGCATGGGGGTGGGGGTAACGAACCAACATCCCTTGTTCAGGGTGGGATGCTGGTGGTGCCCCTCAGCTCTGGGTATCATCCCTGGGCAGGAGGAGCAGCACGTGCCCCACATCTCCCCCTGGGTTGGGTGAGCAGTGGGCCTGCAGGCAGGGGGGTCCAGGAGCAGACAGGGCTGCCAGCACTCCTTCCCCCCCCCAGCACTGCGGTCAGTGCTGCACTGGTGGCACGAAGCAGTGGTGCAGCCGGGGAGAAGGATCCAAGGTGAAGGCATCGCCCTATAGAATAAACCTTTATTGTCTGGCTGGTGTTGGTACACATGTCAACGCAGGTGTAGAGACTGTGATGGAGGAATGAGCAGCACTAAGCATGTGGTGCCCCAAGCTGGGGAGGAGAGTGGGGGGGCTGCCATCCTGGCTCACTCTTTGAGCCCCTCGCTCCCCCGGGACCCCTCACCTCCCCACCTGCTCCCCAGCACACAGGTGCTGCACCCCCCCCCCCGGTGTCGAAGTGCACCAGGGTGCACATGCGTGGTGGGAAGCAGGGTGTCAGCATGGGGCCATGGAGCTGTCCCCAGGGAGGTAGCACCAAGCAGGGCCTGTGGTGGAGAGAGGGGCTTCTTCACAGGGGGCTGAGGAGAACCATTCACAGGCATGCTGCCTGTGGGATGCACTGTGACCCAGGCTGGGCCGCGCAACCCCGCTCAGCTGCCAACTCACACCAGCCCCGGGCCCGAGGGCGCAACTGTGCCTGGGCCTCCGCGGGGACGCGGGGGTGCTGCCCGCTGACAAACAACTCCTGGAAAATGAATAACTTAACGCGCTGGAGCAGGGGAGGCGAGCCAAGCTGGGGAGCATCCCAAGCAGCACCTGCCTGGCCCTGCCCATGGGGTCAGCCTGCAGCCAGCCAGGGCAAAGGAAGCTCCAGTGAGGCAGAGCCTCCCCTCCCCAGCATCAGTCCCGTGGCCCCCCAGACCCTCTTGGGGCAGGCAGCGCCCCTGCCCACCAGCAGCCCTGAGGGCAGGGGGGGTAGCGGGCAGGGCAGGCTCTAGCACTCTTTCTGCCGCATGCGCAACTCGTGGCGACGCAGGTGGTTGTAGAGGGACTGCACGTAGGTGAAGACGCACTTGGAGTCCGGCTTCTTCCCCATGATCATCATGTCTTCCACCTCCACCAGGGGCACGCAGTCCACCAGCGTCCTGCAGAGACGCAGCCCTCAGCACAGCCCTGGGTGGGCTGCCCCACTGCGGGGGCTGGGATGGGAGACCCATGCCACCCAGGGCCTGCTGGTGCTAGGCACCACTGCCATCAGCCTGTTCAGCTTCTGCCCGCCCCTCAGTACCCACAGTCCTGCTGCTCCTGGCACTGGGAAGAGTGCATGCTGCCTGCAATGGGAGGTGCCTGTCTGCGCCTCTTGCCACCGTGGTGCTCTCTACCCCAGCTCTTCGTGGTGGCAGTCACCCCTGCTCAGGCTGTGCCCACCCTCCTCCTCCTTCAGCTGATGCTGGTGCCTGCCAACACCTGTCTGTGCTGTGCCCCTGCCCCAAACACCACTAGCTGGTCCAGGGAAAGGTGGGGATCCTGGTCACACACTGCCCATCACTCCTGCCACAAGCCCTGGCCCTGCTCCCCTGCCAGTTCTGCCAGGCCCGTTCCCACCCTCATCCCAGACCAGAGCCTGGGGGGGGGGGGGGGGGGGGGCGTGCCTGCTGCAGGCACAGCACAGCACCACCAGGTGGGTGGGTACTGCCCAGCTTCAACCAGCTCGGCACTGGTCCATGCCTACCACCTCCCAGCCTGGGCCCCAGTGCTGTGGTGGGGTCGGTGCAGGGCCCTGCTCCAGCAGCTTCCAACCTTGGGGGGCCCTTGGCAGAGAAGCCATGGCTAGCCACACATCCCTGCAGCCTCTGGGCTCTGCCACTGCCCCTTCAGCAGGATGGCAGCCCTGCCCTCACTCTCCCCGCACCACCCATCCCGCGCTCCCTGGGTTGCGGGTGCCATCTCTCTCCCCGAGCTGGGGCCCTTGGGGCAGCCAGCACAGCTAGGGTAGTCACTGTGACAGCCAGGCACGGCACAGAGGGGAACCTGCCACCTCTGTCCTCTTGCCAGTCTGCTGGGGGGGGGAAGCACAGAAGCAACCCTGCCACTGCCACCCCTGCCCAGGTCCCTGCACCCCTGCCAGGCAGCGTGGCAGGTGCCAGCACCGCCCCCCCAGGGACAGACAGTGCCGCAGCACCCCAGGCTTCTGCTAATGGCCAATGCACCCCCGAGCAGGCCTGGCTACTTTGGCCTCAGGGCCACCCTCAGGCAGGGGTTCTGACCCTGGGGCCACCTTCTGGCAGGGGCTCTCGCCCAATGACAGGGTGCATTGGGCAGTTCTGAGCATAAGAAGGGTCCAAACCCCGATCTGCCACCCACCACCTCAACACCCCCCCTCCCCCGCAAGCCCTCTCTCCCCAGGCTGCCATAAGCCCCCTGCACCGCTCAGTCCCCCCAGCACAGGCCACCCCACCCCCCCAGGCTGGCACCAGCACAGCCAAGATGGGACCCCCAGCTAGTGCCAGCCCCTGGGGGAGCAGCAGAGCCAAGGAGAGCCACCAGGCCCAGGGCTCTGCTGGGATGCTGCTCCTGTGCCCTGCCACCACAGCTCTCCACGGGGCCTCTCCTGCGCTGGAGTCAATGCAGCCATGGAGGCGATGGGCTCTGAGCTCTACCTCGTGATTTGGCTGCCCTGGAGGGGTGTGTGCTCAGGGCCTTAGGAAAGCCTCTGTCTGAGCTCCGGAGGCCCCTGCCACTGCCAGCCCAGGCTCAGGGAGCGATGGCAAAGCAACGGCAGCTCAAGAAGCGCAGCTCTGCCCTTATAAAGCCATTGTTTGGACCCCGGTGTGCTGGTGCCACGCAGGGCCTGGGGGAGCAGCAGCTCCAGCGCCAGCTGGGATGCCCCTGAAGACAGGCACAAACAGTGCAAGACGAGGCAGGACCCAAGCCTTGACTCACACTTTCCAGGCTTCCCACTCTTGCCCATATATGAGCAGGCAGCACCTCGCAGGCAGGGCACCATCGCCCACGCCTGGCCCTGCAGCAGTGGCTGCAGCTCCCCCCAGCCGGCCGCCCTGGCAGCCCCCACACACCCCAGGGCTGGGGGAAGGAGGCAGCAAGTGGAAGCAGTGATCCTGGGGCATCCCAGGAGGGGCCCACCCACACCCAAACAGCACTGCTGCAGAACACCCAGAGTGGCGTTCCCAGCAGCTGATCCCCTGGGTTGGGCTCAGCCAGTGGGGAGGGAAGAGCTGTAGTAGCTCCATTCACACTAGCGCCATCCCCGTGGCTGGAAAGCCAATGCCCACCCCAGGGTGACAGAGTACCCCCCTCCCCAAATCCCCATGGGTGCTATTCTGGAAGGCCAGAGGCCAGCTGGCTGCCTCCACCCCTCTCCTGGCCCCAGCTTGGCCCTGCTGACCGACACCTCCAGGACTTGCCCCTCACCATCCCCCAGCCTCTTCCCGAGCCGCGGCGGCGGCTCTCCAGCCCCTCAGCCAAGCGGCGGCAATGGGGCACAGGCAGGTATTTGGAGGGGAAGGTTCTCACCATCGCTCCCGGGGGGGTGAAAATGGGCTACGACTTTTTGGTTTTTACCAGCCCCTTCTGGACCAGGCAGCGATAGAATTCCTGAATGTATGTGTACACACACTTCCAATCTGGCTCGCGCATCCGGACCATGTCCTCCACGTCCAGCAACTGCGGACAGTCCGCGTGCTTCCTGGGGGCAGGGAGAGAGAGGGGCAAGCCAGTGATCGCAGCCCAGTCAGGGAGGGGAGGAAGAGAGAAAACAAGAGACACAGATCAATGCAGTTCCCATCCCACCCCCCACCCCCCGGCAGATGCTGCTCTGCTCTCGCATGCTCTGGGGGTGCGCGATGCAGGGGCAGGAGGGCTCTGGGCACTGCCGTGCCAAGGCCATTCAGTGAGATTTGAGGGGGCACAAGCAAGGGAGGGGGAGGGTGGGTGAGCAGCGTGGAGAGGCGTGAGGTCCAGAGGGAAGGACAGATGGAGGTGGAGGAGGAGGAGTGAGGTGTTCTGGCACGCCGGGTGCTTGGGGAGCGGGTTCCAGAGCGGAGCGGCGCTCTATATAGCCCCTATATAGACCCGCCGGGAGGATGGGGTGGGGGTGCCCAGCCCTCCTGCCCGGCTCCGCTTGGAACGACATGGCACAGCCCTGGTGCAGGAAGCTCGGGAGAAGACGCTCACAAGAGCTGGAGGAGGAGGAGGAAGGACGAGAGGCCACCTGGCTTCCAGGCTGGAGAGATCGATGGCGCTCTCAAGTCCACGCACCGGTTCCCCAATTAAGGCAAAAAGTCCATTACCAGGAGCGCCAAGAGCCAGGAACATGGCCCCCTTCTTGCTCCACCGAACAGCACCACGGCACCCAGGGAGCTTGTGGGAGCTCCCAGCTCACGCCACCGCCCCGGGCACCGGCTGGGATGGGACCCCCACCCACCTGCCCCTGCCCCTGGGCAGGGTGCTGGAGGGAAGGAGGAGTGGGTGGGAGAGAGACAGAAGGAAGGAGAGAGGGGCTGGCTGCCAGCCCTCCAGCTGGACGCGCTCCCGTCTCTCAGCACCCAGGAAAACCAGAAGCAAAAAGGGAAGGGAAGAGACTGGAGAAGCTGCGACGGTGTTTGAGCCCCTATGACTGTGAAAGGAGGCAACTGGCACTGACAAACCCCGCTCCCCAGGGGCTGCGGTCCCACACCCGGCACCCTGGGGTGGGATGTACTGCTGTGGCCAGGCAGGCCTGGGGGGCTGCTGCTCTGCCCCACCACCCAGCCTCGCCATGCCAGACTGGTGCTGGTCTCTCATGGCTCTCTCCATGCAGCCACTGCTCTCCCCGCCAGTGTCCAAACCTTGTTGCATGACACGGGGGGAAGCAACGCTGATGGGCGCCCACCTCCAGCGCCACCGCCCCTTCCTGTGTCCCCCCTCACCCTGGGCAGCGAGCGGGAGAGTCGCCCCAAGCCATCCCAAGCCCACGTGATGGCATGAGAGCTACATACTCTGCAGAGGAGAAGGCCACCTCGAAGTTGTGGCGGCGGTTCTGGGGCGTCAGCTGGCTGTAGTCAAATGCCTCAGGGAAGAAGTTATGGACCAAGGCGCAGAAGGCCATGCCATCACTCCAGCTGGACGAGAAGTTCTGGATGTCCACGTGCTGCGAGGGCAGGAGAGTTACTGAAAGGCAGAGCGACCGGCCCTGGGAACGGGCAGAGGAGATGGCACCCACCTCATAGCCCCGGGTCTTGGCTCTGCACCAGTCCAGCAACATCTGCTTGATGCTGTTTGCGTTGGGCACGCCGAAGCTGGAGGAGCGCTGCACGGCGGTGCGTGCCAGCGTGGGGTTTGGTGAACTGCAGCAGAAGGCACGGGGTGTTATCCATGCAGTGCTCACTGCCCCAGCCAGCCTGCCCCTGGCCCAGCCTCACCTCCCGCCCTCCTTCTGCAGCTTCTCCATCATGGCCTTGCGAGCCTGCGAGGCTGATGTCTTGGGCAGGCTCTGAGCTTTCATTAACTCCTTCTTCTTCTCAGCCTGGCGCCGCTCCAGTGCGGCCAGGCTGCTCTGCCTGGAGGCACTCTCGTCTTCACGGTCGAAGATGCTAGGAGAGAGACTAAGCTAAGGGGGCTGCAGGCAGCCCAGGGAAAGGCACATGGTAGCCTCAGCCCGTTCCCAGCCCTGGAGCTTTGGAGGCCTCCATGTCCCTGGGACAGAAGAGGGGCGGCTTAAGATCCCTGGCTGGCAGATATGTCTCTATGCCCATGTAGGGACCCACGGGGATCACTGGAGACAGCAAGTGTGCCCCAAGGACCAGGAGGCTTTGGGGACATCCCTGCACGGGGACACCACAAGCTGGGCAGAGGGTTTGGCAGACGGCTGACAGGGACCGCTTGGGGCTGGCTGCCACTCACCTGCCCATCTTCTTGGAAGAGGAGCTGTAGGATGATTTGGTTTGAACAAATGTGCTGTTGCCATCTGCAGAGAGAAAGAGAGGCCTCGGGCAGGAGCTGAGGGAAGTGGTGCCAGGCAGGTGGGGAGCTCTGCCAGCGCCACAGGCAGGGATGACTCGCGGCAGCGATGCCCCTGGGGTTACGCCCAGAGGATGCTACAGGGAAAGGGCAGCAAAAACTCTTACGGTCTGATCTCTTCGTGTAACTTGACTCCATGGTTGTGGTACGGGAGGTCTTGGTGCCATTGCCTGCAGGGGGTAAGGTACAGGGATCAGGGGGGACAGGGACAGTGGCACCCCCAGACCCACTGCTGCCAAGCACCTTCACATCCACATAGTGCAACAGGGAGAAGCCCCAGGCAGCAGAGCCACGGCCAGGGCAGGCAGAGGGGGGACAGGCGGCACACCCCCCCCCAGGCAGAGCAAAGAGGCCAGTGCGAAGGAGCAGGGAGCTGGAACATCCCTCAACCCCCTGCAGCAACTCTTGGCTTGAGCCACCCAGGGCCTGGGAGAGCAGAGGTGTAGGGGACAGGAGACAGGCCCGAGGTGCAGACTAGGCCCCTGCCACCCACTTGGGTGGGAAGCCACCAGAGCAGATCCCTTAAAGATCCCCAGGCAGGCTCTGGGCAAGCCAGAGGACATGCAGCAAAACTCAGCCCTGAACCACGGTCCTGCTCCCAGCACAGTTAAGCCAGACGCAGGACAAGCAGCGAGCGTGGCAGAGGGAAGCTGTGGTGGCAGAGCACTGGGAAACACTCTGCACAGCCCCCTGAAGGGCCGGCACACCCGTCGTGCTGAGCAAGTGAGCCCTGTGCGTCCCCAGCCCGTACTAGACTGGATGAGACGCTCAGTCTTGGTGACGGTACTGTGTGCTGAGCCATCGGCCGACTGGGTGCTCTGCGTGGTGGTGGTCTCTGTGGTGTGGCCGGCCCTCCCTGCTGTAGCCTGGCTCCTCGTCTCCTGCAGCCGCTGGTCCCGCTCCTTCTCCCGCTGGTCTGAAAACGTGGGTGGGAGGCAGCAGTGAGATGCAAAGGCAGCGGGCACCCTCTCCACCACACTGGGGGTTCTGCTGGCTGCTGCCAGTCCAGAACCAGCTCATGGGAAGGACGATGTCCTCAGCCTGGCACAACCAGGCACGCAGCAGAAGGCCCAGCACACCCTCCTGCTTCACTGCAGCTGGACGGCCCTGCTCCAGCACTCTGCCAGCTCCACCTGCAACACCTGCCAGAGCCCTGACCCCTGCAGGGGTCACCCATTCCCAAGTACCTCGCTTGCGTTGGCGCAGCTCCCGCATGGCGTTTCGGATCAGTCGCCGCTCCTCAAAGTCTGTTGTCCGATCTAGCTGCAAGAGGAGGTTGAGGTCAGCATCAGCCCTCTGCCACCAGCTCAGGGTCCCCTTGCTTTCCCCCAGGAGCCTGGCAGCAGAGGAGGTACCATCTTATCCAGAACATCCTCATCCTCGATCCTGCCCAGCTCCTCGACGTTAAGCTTGCTCCTTCTCTCCAGCTCCCTCACTTGGACCTTCTCCATGCCGTTGGGCAGCTCAGGCTCAAGCCTCGGTGCCTGGGGCTGCTCCACCACCTCCGGCTCCATCTGCAAGGACAGCCCTGTGCAACTGAGCCCCCGCCAGGCTGGCCACCCCACCCTCCCCCCCTGCTGCTCAGGGTCCAAGGCCCCCATCACCCTGACACTTGCCCAGTGCCACGGGCAGCGGGGATACTGGAGAAGACGTGTCACATGCGCCGTAAGAACTCACAGCTGGGGGGATGCCGCAGGCATCCGCAGTGACCAAGGCAGGCAGGGGAGCGCGACATCCCCCTGTGGCACCCCCTGCCCCAGGAGGGCCCGGCCGTCTCTGACTTGCTCCCAGTCTGGCTGCCAAAACATCCCCAAGTATCCCCCACCCCATCACCGCAGGCTGCCAGGGCCCTCCAGCAGGCAGGGGCTGCCTGGGTGCTCCAGGCTGGGCAAGGTGCTGGCAAGGCCAGTGCTTACTGTTAGCAGCACAAGGGATTTCCAGGGAATTAAGGGACTTAGTGGAGAGAAGAGCTTGTGCAGGAGATCAAGAGCCTCCCCCACATCCCTGCTCAGGATCTAGGCCAGCTTGGCCCCCGCCAGAACAAAGCCAGGACGCCAAGTCCCTTTCAGCATGACCCCCCAGCAATGCGCAGCAGGCAGTGGGCCAGGCCCAGAATAGGGCAGGGAGGCAGCAGACAGGAGGTGCCGGCATGGGACCGCAGCAGCCCCGCTGCACACCTGGTCCCATCCTGCGTCCCACTGCCGCGGTCCAGCAGCCAGCCCATGGCAAAGCTGCTGACAGGAGGTGACACCGGCCACGTGCACCCGTGCCACCACCTGTGCCTCGCTACTGCTATGTGTGGGTGGGGGTAGGACAGCTGCCTGCAGCCTGCCTGCCCAGCATGCCAGCAACGCAGAACAGGCAGGCGCCGCTTGCCCCCCGCAGCGGCGAGCCTGAATGGTGGCAGACCCCTGTGACGCTGCATCGCCCGTGCACCACAGCCACCATCCCACCTAGTGCCAGAGGCTTTGCCTTGGCTCCAGACACCCCAAGGGCCACCAGGAGCCCTGCGGGCTGGTGCCACCCTCCCGTCCCCCCTGCCGGGCGCTGCCGTGGGGCAGGGCTGCCCGCACTCACGCCGCTGTTGCTCCGGGAGAGGTGCAGGGCCGATTGCTGGCGCGTGCTGGAGAACGCGGGTGGATGGGCCACAGGGCCGCCGGGCTCCTCAGTGCCCTCAAAGTGGGCGCAAGGGTCCTGTGCTTCCAGAAAGAGGGTGCTGAGGTCCTCCCCGGGGGGCTCCTGCGGCCCCAGCTGCACCGCCAGCAGGTCAAGGCGGCGACCCAGGCGTGCCAGCTCTGCCCGCAGCTCCAGGTGCTCCTCCTGCAGTGCCCGTAGTGTCCGCGCCAGGGGCTGCACCCGCCGCAGTGCCTGCTCCAGCTCCCCCTCCACCATCCCCCGGAAAGCCCCCAGCTCCTGCCGCAGCTCTGCCAGCTCGGCTGCCCCGGCCTGCGCCAGCCCCTCCAGGCTGACCCCCGGCATGGCGGCGGTGTGCCGGCAGGTGCTGCGGCGAGCCCCGCTCAGCTGTCCCCTGCCCTTTATAGGGGCGCCGGGCACCACCCCCGGCTGGAGGCCGGCCCGGCACAGCTCTGGCCTGCTGGGCTATTCTTGTCACAGCAGCTGGGGGTCCCGCACAGGGGTGCCGAGGCAGGCGCCGACACTTGGCAGTGCTTCCAGCCCCTGGACCAGGTGGCTTGGTGAGGAGGAGCCCTGCCAAGCGCCCCCACCCCCCCACCCCGGGCAGCTGCCAGCACCCTTGAGGCCAGTCTGGGGGGGCTGTGGGGCACAGCATGTGGGGTAGAGCACCCACGCAGGATGAGTCCCAACCTATCACTGTGCTGGGTGTGCTCCAGGGCCAGAGACCACCTACACACCCTTTTGCCCAAGTGCCTTCCTTGCTCCTGGCTAGTGTTGGCCACAACACACCAACATCTCCAGCCCCAGGCTGGTGCCGGTGTGAGGGCCTCAGCCATCAGCCGTGATTTTGGGGGGTCCCCATCCCCCGCGCGACACCTGACAAATGCCCCAGGGGGAGCAGGTCCCTGCACAATGGGCACAGGTGGCACCCCACCAGTGAGAGGACAGGCTGCAGTGGCCACTGTCCCCAGATCCCACACCCTGCCGGTCCCTCCAGACAAGCCCTACCTGGCAGGACTGCCAGCACTGCTGCCGCCTCCTCCTCCCTGCCTGCTGGGAGCACACCTGGAGGCTGTGTCTCCCACCAGGCAGCTGATGGGTCCTGAGTCCCCCACCTCACTGGGCAGTGCCGCTAATACCTTAATGAGAGCTGACAGGCTGCTCAGGCCAAGCCTGCCCAAGCGCATTAGCGCAGGGAAGACACCCCTCTGCAGGCAGCAAGCTGCCCATGAGCAGCAGGAGCTGCTGGCTAGTGCAGGCAGCACTCGAGGGCAGCCCAGCCAGGCTGTCGGCACTGCCTGCTTCGCGCTGGCAAGGGTTGTGCCGAGGATGGAGCAAGCCACTGGTACCATGGCTGCAGAGGCAGCTGGGCAAGATGGGCACACGCAGGGCCACAAGCAAGGCAGCACTGCACTTGACATCCTGGCTCCTGCCAAGGCTGCGTGCGCGAGCGCCTTGCATTACCCTAGATGGCCAGGAGCAGATAAAAGCACTCAAAGGGCCGCACGCGCAGGGCTGCCTCCTGTGCACATCAAGCCTTGCTGTCTCCAGCACCCAGGGGGTACTGCGTCCCACTCGCCCCCCAAAACAGCAGAGGAATTTTTTTTTTTTTTCCAGTCACACCCAAGAATCCCTCCCAGGCCAAGTGGGCTGGGGCTGCTGTTCCGCTGTCAGCTCAGGACTGCAAAGCAGGAGGAGGCAGGACCCCAGCTCATGGTTCCAGCGTGGGTCAGAGAGCCTTGGGGAGCCCAACCCTGGGCAGGCTCCCCACCACCGTGGCCAAGGTCCGCTCCCAGGAGGGAAAACAGAGGGGTAGATGGCAATGGGTTTTTCCCTGAGCTACTGCCACCCTACAAGGTGTTTAAAACAGAGGGAGACCCACAAAAGCCTCCCAGCCCACCTCCCCGTCACCACCCCCCCAGAGTGGCTAGGGCTGTGGATCCATGCACAGACCATAGGCTCTCTTCGTAAAAAAAACCAAAACAAACAAAAACAAGCAAAAAAAACCCAACCAAAAAACAAACGAGCCAGAGCTTCCAGACCATACTGCCAGTACCAACCCGCCCGCCCTGGTCACTGCTTCCCACCCCAAGCCCAGAACCCCCTCCAGGCCATGCCCAAGTGGGACATGGCCCCACGGCCCCCAGCCCCTCTGGGCACTCACCTTGATGACATTGCTGCTGATACTGCAGATGCTGCTGCCACTGCTGGGGACAGTAGTGATGCGGATGGGGGTGCTCCGGAGTCCCAGGGTCACCTCTGCAAGGGGAGCGAGAGGCACGCGGGGTTTGCCCCAGCCCCAGTGTGGCACGCTCAGCCCCGTGCCCAAGGAGCCACTCCGGCCAGGCTGCCTGGCTGCCACATGCATTCTGCCTCAGCAGTGGGCACTGAGCTCTGGCACAGGGGAAGGGCTCTGGGTTCAGCCAAGGGACAGGCAAGCCAGGCCCCCCTCACCACCCCAGCTCATCCTCTTCCCCAAGGAAGGGCACTTTCTGCAGTGCTCCAGCTGGAGCCAAAATCCCCCGGCACGGGAGATGGCCCCAGGAGCATCCCAAGCCCACTCTGTGGGCAGGCAGGGCTGGATCAGACGCTGCGCAGCAGTGGGGATGGGACGGAGCAGGACAGCGTGGACTCCCCTAGACCAGCAGGTCAATGGGGTTAGAGCATGAACATGGGGCAAAGGACAGGGCAGGGCCATGGAGACAGGGCAGGGAGCTGGGAAAGGACTCTGGGCACGAATGTGACAGGACAGCAGGGATGGGGACAGGCTGCAGAGCCAGACAGCCTCCCAGTACTGAGATGCCTTGAGCAGGCTGAAGGGGTGAGGGCTGCAAAGGGGTGAGGGCTGCCAGGCACGCTCCTGCCCACAGCCTCTGCTCTTCTGGCAGTGCCCATGCTGAGCCTCCAGGCTGCCAACACCCAAATGCCGCTACTGCTGCTGACGTGTCCCATCAGCGCCTGCCTGGCCTATCGCTACCCACCTGCCCGCTGCTGCCCACCTGTCTGCAGGTTTCCACTTGCTCACTGGTGCCCACCACCTGTCAGTGCCCAACTGCCCGCTGGCGCCTGTTTGCTCCACTGCCCGACTATACACATCATCCTGTCGCAAGCACCATCCCACAGTGCTTACAGCCCTGCCAACGCCTACCTGCCTGCTGGCACCCATTGCCCCCATGGTGCCTGCCTCCCTGACAGGTGCCCACTTGCCCACCTTTCCCAGTCCCACCTCCCTGAGCAATACCCACTCATGCCCATCATCCATATAGTGCCCAGTTGCCCACACTGCCCACCTTCCCCATCCCATCTTCACAACGGGTGCCTTCTGCCCACTTTGCCCACCCAGCGTCCCCCCGGATACCCACTTCCCTGTCCCAATCCCCTGACGGATGCCCCTGCCCGTGCTGCCCATCTTTCCCACCCGGTGCCCACCTGCCCGCTGGCTGCCAGGGGTGGCCACGACGCGGGGCGTGAGGGGCTGCATGCGCCCATCCTTGATCTCGATGGTGAAGGTGGTCTTCATGCCGTCGAGGCCGGGGCCGGCGGAGACCGGGGCCGGGCGCTGCTCTGCGCCTCCGCCGCCGCCCCGCGCGTTTTGAGCGGGCCCCGGCGGGGCCGTGCGGGGCCCCCGCTGCCATTGGCCGGGCCCGGCCCGCCCCCCCGCGCCGCCCGCCCCCGCCGGGCCGCCCGCCGCCGCGCTGGGGGCCGGCCCCGGGCCCGCCGGGGTGAAGCGCTGGGCGCGTTCCCGCACCGAGGCGGCCCGCGGCGACGGCCCGGCAGGGCTGGGCTCTGCGCGGGACAGACACCGTGGGTCAGCGGGGCCGCAGCAACCCACGCACGTCCCCGCCGTGGATGCTGCGTCCCCCTCCCTGACCCCACGCGATGCGTGCGGCCCCCCAGGGTGCCCTCTCCGATGCACGCGGGCCCCCCCCCGCCCCAGGGTGCCCCACCACGCGTGATGTACCCCAGGGCGCCCACATGACGCATGATGCCACCCACCCCCTCCGGTGCCCTGCCATGCACGCAGCACCCCACAGCGATGCATGCTGCCCCTCAGAGACCCCTCTACATGTGAAATGCCTCTGGCTGCCCTGCCGTGCATGCTGCCCCCTCCCCCTCCCTAGGTGCCTGCAGCACGTCAAAGCTTCTGCCCCCCCTGCTTCTGCTGGGGCCTGGCTGCTCATGGGTGAGCAGGGATAGATGATGGGCAAGGGGCAAGAAAGCCGGTGGGCAGCCAGCAGCTAGCCCTGCTCAGCCAGCAGCGCCCTACAGCATCCTGCCACCACAGAGCTCTGTGCCTGCCCAGGCTCTGCCAGGGACCTCCTGCCACTGGGAAGCAGAGAGAGAGGAGGCAGCCGCCGCTGGGACCTTACCCGTACAACCAGCTGGGCGCAGGGCGGAGGATGCTTGCTGCCACTGGTGAGTGTTCAGGCAAGCCGGGGTCCCCACTACGTTCTGGGTGGGCACTGCCACTTGGGAAGGAGACAGGCCAGATATGCAAGGAACAGGACAAGAGGAGCAGAGGGTGAGTGTGGCATAGGGTGCTGTTGCCATCCCCACTCTCCCCAAGCACAGCACTCTAGGGTCCCTCTCCTGTCACCCCACACACCCCAGAGCGTAGTGCCAAAATCCGCCAGCACTCACAGGCTGCCCTGCACCCCAGGCAGCTGGCTCCCCCCTGCAGTGCCAAACGATACCACAGAGGAAGGCAAGGCAGAGTTTGAGGTACCCGCACCCTGGCGGGGCAGTGAGTGGTAGCTGGGGTCTGTGCCACGAGAGTAGTATCACCCCTGCACCCACCAGGCCCTGGCATAACAGGACCAGCCCAGCATTGCCTCTGGAGAAGAAGGCGAAGGGGACCAGTGGCTCTGCCCCCACTCAGGAAGCACCCAGGGTGCAGGGGGCACCAAATAGGCAGCGCTCTGGCCTGGGGCTGGAGCCACTGACACCCAAGTGAGGTGGCTCAGCCTTTCCCCAGCACCCAGGTTTGAGCCCCCAGGTGAGGTGGGAGCGTTGGGTCCTGCAAGTTTCCCTCTGCCCCAGGGCTGTGCCACGCTGCAGCCCACCAGCCCCCAGCATCTCCCCAGGGTTTCTGCTTTCCCAGGAAGCAGCAGCCCCCGGGGACTTCTTGGACGGGAGGGGACCTCTGCCTGCAAGGGTTGCTCCAAGTGCAAACCCTGACCCTGGGGGCAGAGAGCTGCTTTCTGGATTTTTTTCCCCATTTCCTCCCAGCACAGCCGTGGGGACAGTTTTCCCAGCAGTAGGAAGAGGGCAGCTGCTGGCCACAGTGATCCCTCAAGGCTTCAGGGAGGACCTGGAGGGTGCTGGGCCCTGGCCGGGCCAGGGAGTGCAGCCCCAGGGGGAGCCAGGGCCAGCCAGCGCATAGCTCCTGACCTTATTGGGACAAAGAATGCAAAAGGCTGGGGTTTGCTGCCGGTACCAATTCCCTTTCATGGCCCTGCGGCCGCCCGGCCTGGAGCTGGGGGACTGGTAAACAGCCTGCCTGGCACCCTGCTCCCCTGGGCACCCGGCTGGGGCACGCACCGCCACCACACGGCTGGGCGGCAAGTGGTCACTGCCTGGGGATGGCCCTTGGCCCAGCCATGTCCTGCCCTCACATTCCTGCCCCAGCCCATGTGGGTTTAAGTCACATCCCCAAGGGCTGACGCCCTTCCCCGCGCTGCTGGGATGCATGTGCCACAGCGCAGGGGGGGCCCCCTGGGGCAGCACTACCCAACTGGGGGAGGCCACGGCCCCAGCGCTCCGTCCCCATGGGGCTGCACTTACCCACTGGCAGCTCCCCATGCCTCCTGGCCAGCCCTAGCATCCGGCCGCGCACCCTGACATCAAGCTGCAAGGAGGGAAAGAAACAAAGCAGTCAGCTGCGGGGGCCACACGCACTCTGCCACCATCAGGCTGCCTTCACCCATGGGACCACCATCCCTCAGCAAAGAGGGCAGTGGCAGCCCCAGCCTGTGCTGCCAATTCTGTACCTGGCTGTCCTGGCTGCTAGCGCTGGGCTGGCCCGGGGAATGCTGCTCCACCCGGCGGCTTTGCCCCACACCGGGCTCCTGAGCAGTGGCGGGGTTGCCGGGACTCTCTTCCTTCCAGGCTGTCTCGTGCTGTCCTTTGGGCTGAGCAGCACCTGGGGAACACGGCTGGTCCTGCTCTGGCTCCTTGCCATCATCTTCAGGCTCTGGACTGGGCTCTGGGGCCGGCTGCAGCTCCAGGAGCACAAGGGTCCCTGAGACCACAGCTGCAGGAGAGAGAGAACAGGCTCCACATGGGGGAAGCCTGCTCCCATGGCCCCACCAGGCACCCAGCTCCCCTGTCCACATCTTTGGGAGATGCTGTGCTGCCCTCTCCATCTTCCTGCCCCTCCCTGCAGCTGGCCCTGGCACTGCTCCAGCCCCAGGCACGCACCCGGATGGGGCTTTGTCACCAGCATTCGCAGGAACTCACCCTGGGCGCTGGGTTTCTGGGGGTCTTCCGCCTGCTGGCTGCATAGCTCCTGCATCCCAGCTGGGATGTGCTCCGCCTCCACCGTGTCATCTCGCTTGTGGGCCTGGAGAGAGCAGGAGGTGAGAGCAGGGCCAGCCCCACTCCAGTCTCTGACCAGGTCACCCTGTCCCATCCCTGCCACCTGGCCAGGGACATTCCGCAGGCTGTGGCCTCTTCCCATGCCACCCAGGTGCCTGCCTGCACGCTGCCAGGGACGGACAAGCCACCCCCTGCCTGGGGGTCACTGCAGGAGGCTGGCAGGGGGACAGGTGTCCCCAGACCCTGCTGCCTCCACCAGGCAGGGAGGGGGATGCTGTGTCGACCAAAGGGTGGGCCCAAAGCCTGCGTACACCAAGGGCCCCGGCACTCCTTTGCGTGGGGCCGATAAGCACCAGGGCACAGAGCAAGGAGCTGGCTCTTGGGTCCCTCTGTGGCCTCTGCCATGAGTACACTGGCCTTGTCCAGCATGGATGCCAGGAGGTGGGAGGAGAGGACAGCCCCTGCCCAGTGCCCCTGTCCCCTCTTGCCCCCCAGCCCAGGCACCTCAGGGCTCCACGAGGCAGGGAGCACCCAGTTTTGCATCACCCTGTGTCCCTGCCCACGACACCAGCAGCTCTGCTTGGCAAATGATGGGATGGTCTGGGCACAGGACTACATGCTCACATCAGAGTGGCAAGGACACACAGGTGACAGGTGCATCCCTGACACATGCATGAGCAGGGCCAGGGTGTCCTGGTGTCACCAGCCACGTCACAGGGTGCCAGTGCCTCTAGGAACACCACGGGCTCCAGGTGCTGATGTGACTCAAGGGTAGGGGGAGGCACAGAGAGGCCCATACCCCAGGGGGGCACAGGGAACTGGGACACAAATCCAGGTGCCACTGCAGCTGCCATTTAAGGAAAATGGCCTCAGGTTTGGAGTGATCAGCTGGACAGAGCGGGACAGCCACACCAGCTGCTCAGGACGTGCCCTGGTATGGCCAGGACTTGGGGCAGCACGCCAGCACATCCAGATGGGGAAGGCAGACAGCGCTGAAAGGTGGTACAGGGCCACGTGTCCCCCATGGCCTCTTGCCACAGTCCTGGGGCAGGTGGAGGGGGAAGCTGGACTGAATGGAGGCGGATGCAGGGATCCAAGTCTTCCCGCTCAGCTGTGGTTATAACCACTCTTTGCCCTTCCCCACCCTCTCCCACAAAGGGCAACTCTGCGTGGTGTGTCTGCAGGGACCTCCTACCACTGCAAGAGCCATAGTCCCCTGCAGGGTCACCGCTGCTGGGCAGTAAACCCAGGCTTGCACACATTCCTTCCAGCCCTGCCCACCAGCTCATCCTTACCCCAGCCAGACAGGCCCCCCATGACTGGTGGGCACCAGTCTTGCTCCAGAGCAAGGCCCAGCCCCTCGAGGGCCAGCAGGAATGACCAGCCAGGGGAATCAAGGTTTCTGCCTACGCAAGGGGACTGATGCAGGCAGCTGCCACAGGCAGGACGAGCAGCCGTTGCCTCCAAAAGCTCTGCCTCATGGCTGCAGAGCTGCAGCAGGGAGGGGCGCACCAAGTGCGCTGAGGGGTCCGCAGACCCCTCGCACCCAGGGTGCATCCTCAGGGAGAAGCCCAGGGGCACTCAGGCCTGAGCCCCCAGCCCCAGCTCACCACTGCTGGGGCCATGCTGGCACAGCCCAGCCACATCCCCCATGACTCCAGAGACCCCAGCTCTGCCTGCCCCAGTCCCCTCAGGTGGCAAGCCCGGCATAGCCAGGGTTTGTGCCCCAGACAAGGCTGGCACAGGAGCCCAAGGGAAGGGTGAGGAGGTCTTTCAAAGTCCTGTCCCCCCAGCAGCACCCTGCGCACTCACCACTGAGCCTTCGGGTTCCTGGGCAGGGGGCCGCTCTGCAGCCCCCCCGCAGCCACTCTCCTCCAGCCCAGCCAGTGCTGGCTGCTCTGCATCATCCCGCTGGCTGCTCTCCCCACTCCTGGCTGCAGTCAGGGGCTCGGTGCTGCCCTCGCTGTGGCTCTCCCTGCTCCTGGCCAGGGCTGGCTGCTCAGTGTCATCCCTCTGGCTGCTTTTCCCACTCCTAGCTAGGGCTGGTGTTTCAGCATCGTCCCTCCGGTTGCTTTTCGCATCCCCAGGCACAGCAGGGGGCCTGGTGCTGTCCCTCCGGCTGCTCTGCGCGTTCCCAGCCAGGGTGGCAGCTGGATGGGAGCAAAGGTGGTGTTTAGGAAGGAGCTGCCCGCATCCCAGGCTCTCTAAGGTACCCACCCTGGGACGCAGGGATAGTGCCTCACCTTCAATCTCCTCAGCCCGCAGCTTGCGGATAGCAGCTCGGATCAGCTTGCGCTCCTCGTACTCACCTGCTGCCCGCAGCTGCAAGACAGAAAGACCCGGAGAGATGCAGGGTCAACCCAGCATACGGTCAGCCCCGGCACACGGTCACTCACCAGTTTTGTCAGCTCCTCCACATCAGTGATGTCTTCGAGCTGCCGAGACAAGGCAGCCAGGGCTGTCTGCTGCTCCTCCTCCAGGCGCTGGGACCTGTGCAGGGCGAGAGCCACCCGCCGAGAGCTGCTGTGGTTGCTCGGGAACAAAGTCCCCTCGTGAGCAGCTGGCAAATTCAGGCAATTGTCCCCCCCCCACGCCAAGTTGCTTGGCGCCAGCCTGGTCCCACCCTCGCACCCATGCATTGAAGCCACTGTCCCCTGGGGCTAAGGCAGGGGGCAAGCAGGACCTCACCGTGGCCAGTTCTCCTTGTTGTACTGCCGGTGGCTGCCGCGCTCTGCACGGAAGCGTTTGGATGCCAGCGCCTCCTCGTCCTGCTCCAGCTCCTGCCGCTGCAGCTCCCTGATGGCCGAGCGGATGCGGCGCCGCTCTGCCAAGTCCAGTGTTGCCTCCAGCTGGGTGCAACAGGGCAGGGCTCAGCACCAGCTGCAGCCCCCCGGCTCAGCCCCAGTGCCGCCCTCGGCAGGCTGCCCACACACCGTACAATGGGTTCATCTGTCTGGCAGGGCCCACGCACATGGCGCACGCTGCCCGACACTGCCTGAGCCCGCAAGGAGCAGGCACAGCCTCCCCCCCCCGGGGGGAGGATGCTGGGACTGGCCATGGTGAGGAAGGGTTGCCATGGTGGCACTGAGATCTTCAGGCATGTGAGGGGCAAGGAGACAGGGACACATGGCATGAATGCCCATCAGTGGTCTGTGCAGCCACCACAGGTTGGTTCCCGGCAGCCCTGCCCTGCCATGCCACCAGCACAGGGATAAGCCCTCCCACCCACGCCAGCCCCTCCAGCAGCAGAGGGGAACAGAAGAGGATCTGGCTCCCCTCCCACTCTCACGGCCCCCAGGAGATGCTGGTTGGGAGGGGCCCAGAACTCCACTGAGCAGGGCTCTCCTGCCCCCCAGCCCCACTCTTCCCACCCATCTAGGGGATGGCAGGCAGCTCTCAGAGCCAAATCCATGAGCAGGATCTGTCCTAAATCAAAGTCCAACCCTCTGTATGTGGGCAGCACAGCCACACACCCCCAAACATCTCACAGGTGCTCCTCAGCCCACCCAAGGCTACCCACCAGGACCTGGCATGGGCACCCAGAGCTGCTTCTCCTCTTCCAGATCAGGTCCACAGCCACAGCCCTGCCACTGGCCCAAGTGCTTCAAGGGGGCCACACAGAGCACTGCGCCCCCCCCCCCCCCCCCCCCCCCCCCCCCCCGCCCCATGCCAAAATGGGACAGAAGCCAGCCAGATCTGTGGGGAAAGGCCAGCCAGGGCAGGCACAGCCCCGCTGTCCTGCTGTGTGACATCAGGACCAACCCATCGCTGGGAACCCGGGAGATGATTTCCCATGGAGCTCGTTAAAAATAAACCCTGTCACCCACAACAGCTGTTGTCAGCATCAAGCCCTGGCACGCTGGAAGCAGCTGCAGCTGCAGCATGGGACAAGAGCATCAGTCCCATGGGCCACTGCCAGGCCACCCATCTGGCCTCTTCAGGTTCTGCTGCAGCAGGAATTCAGGGTTGGTCCCTCAGCCGGACCCAGGCTGAGCAGCGCCAAGGGCCCCAAATCACTGCCCACACGCAGAAACTCCTCTGCACAGCCCCTCCAGCAAAGCCATTGCCCTTCACCCTCCCTGTCCAGGGTTTGGGGACCGGGAGGGGAATATTTCCATCCCAGTGAAGCCAGCAGGCACACAGCCCCAGTGGCAGCCAAAATTGTGCTCCTCCAGCCCCTGCCAGCCTCAAGGCCCAGCCGGGAGCAGCATCCTTCCCCAGCTGGGAAGACCCTGGCAGGATGCTCGGTAGCCAGAACAGCTACTCCCAGCCAGCCCAGCAGCGAAAACACACACAGCCTCAGGGGCAGCCACTTGAAGCCGGGGTATTCGCTCGCTCCCACCCTGGCAGCTCCCACTGTGCTGGCTGGCAATGCCATCCCTGCCAGCATGCTGCAGCCGCTCGCTGTGTCCCACAGTGGCACAAGTATCTGCCTCCTGGCCAGAGCTGGGATCTGCATCCCCCCCTGCCCTGGGCTCTTATCCAGAGCTGGCATCTCCGCTGGCACAAGGGCAGGGAAGTGAGGGAAGCAGCTGGAAAGAGCAGGAGCTGCTGCACTGCCAGAGCAGGGGGATGTTGGCAAGGAAGCCAGCCCCTCTGTCCAAAGGGGCCTCCCATTTCCCGTCCATGCCAGGCCTGCCTGCCCCAGGTGGCTGCTTCTCCCTGGGGATGTGGCTGCAGGCAGGGATGCTGGCTGCCAGGACAAAGGCACCAAGACAGGGCCTTTCCCTCTGCTGCTCCAGACCACCCTGGCCGGCTAGGGAGCCCAGCTCCACTGCGCATGGGTGGCAGCAAGGGGAGCAATGGAGTCTGGTCCAGCCCAAAACAAGAGGCTGGAGGTGGAGGACCCGTGGGTAACATGGCTCTCCTCACAGCCATGCAAAGGCCTTGAGGACAGAAAAACACTCCTGCACCACACACTTGGAGGCCGAGGCCCCGGCTTTTCCCTAAATAAGCTGCTGGCAGTGCACGGCTTGGCCCCAGCAGCTGGGTCAGGGCAATGGGGGGAGGGGGCAGCAGATGCAGGATCTGGAAACACAAGAAAGGGGGAGACACAACTGGACACCAGCCCCACACACTCCGGAGCAGGGGACACCCCAGCACCCGTGTGCTGCGTGACACCCACCTGCCAGCTCCAGGGCCTGCCCTGCCCAGGAGGCTTCAGCTGGGACCTGACCTGCACCTGGGTCCTAAAAGGCTGCTCCCTGTGAGAGAGATGGCAGCAGGGCAGGAGAGAGAGCCTCAGCCCACGTCAGCAGGGAGCCGCAATGAGGCAAATGAGCAGCTTTGGAGGCTCTGCGGACACTGCGAGGGGGAGCATGCTGGAAACCGCAGCTGGAGCCAGGGGGTGGGAAGGGGCCCGAGGGGCCCAACCCTGCCTGTGAGGGCAGGCCCAGGGATCAGCACATGCCAGGGCCCCGCCAGCCCTGCCCAGTTGTCAGCAAATTAATGGTTACGAGCAAACGCCCGCCTCGGCATACACACAAAGTGGCTTTGTGAAAAGGGTACTGGCAAGGCATCTATGCGCTGCTTTCCTGACGATGCCCAAGTACAGTGGTGTTCCGAGCCCCAGCATGGCTGGCGGCTCCTCCAGGAGGATCGTAATTAGCCCTGCATCCATCTGGCTCCCAGGAGCGGCTGAGCACAGAGCACTTGGGAGGCTGGAGCCTGGCCACAGGGAAACTGCTCTGGGGACAGGAACCAGGTGCATCAAGCACCTTCCGCAGCCCCAAGCTTCACTGTCACCTTTGGAAGGAGCCACAGAGACTGCGGCTGCCTCCCAGGCAGAGGAAAGCAGAAAGGATGGCTGCGTAATGGGGACACAGCTGGGATGCAATGCTCCTCAGGGCCATTGAGGCCTTTCCCAAAGGCCACCGGGTGTAAGAAAACCTCATGGCCATTACTTTCCTAGCTCAAGCCCGCCTTGCCTCTGCCTGCAAGGGGATTTGCATCCTGCCTAATTAACCATGCTGAGATCTGGAGGGGCCGGGAGAGGGAAGCATTCCGCAGCTGGGGCCAGCAGACCATAGCTCATAGCTCAGTACAGCCCTGAGCACTCTAATAACCCCCTGCTTCCAGACACCCAGCTAAGGGCCACCCTGCAGCAGCACCCACCCCATCCCCCACAGCTCCCTCCCTGGGCTCCTCCAAACTCTTGGGTCACCTTTGTGCTGCACCACAGGTTCATCGCAACTGGCCTCCCCAGGACTGGGGTACCAGTAGGCAACTGGGGAGGGAAGCACGTGGATGCCTATGTGAGAGGCAGAGGCTCCTCAGCAGCTCCCAGCCCAGCCAGCACAGCAATGGTCCTGGTGAGGGGGCTGCAGAGACCTGTTCACATCCCGCAGCCTCCTTCTTCCAGGACCCCCAGAGACATCACACGCTGTTGCTGAGGTCTGACTTGCTGGGAAAAAGGAGGAGGAGAAGCAGCCCAGAGCCCAGGGCTGGGGAGAGCAGAGGAACAGGGAGGAAGCAGTGGGAGAGGCAGTTTTCCCTTATATGGGCTAATCCTCTTCCAGCTGAGCAGAGCCAAAACTTAACCAGAAAGAAAAATAATTCCTTCTCCGCCTCACATCAGCTCAGAGCAGGCTTTCCCCAGCCCACGCCACACAGGCATAGGGAGACCCAAGCCACAAGCTGGGTGCTCTAGGGATGCAAAGCCCCAGCGGGTCAGAGAACAAACCCAGGGGAGAAGCGGCGCTTGCTGCACCAGTAAGATCCATCTCCCCAGGCTGACTGAAGACCCCACTGTACCACAGACCCAACACCCACCCCATCACTGGCCCCAGGGCTCCATCTCAGCCCAGAGACCTCAGCTGGGCCACAGCAGAACTGGAGCACTGGCAAGACAGGAGAAACCCAGACCACCAATCCCCACACCTCCAGGGCCACCCGTTGACCCCATGTCACCCCATGGGGGGCGGTGGGCTCCTCAGCCCATGAACAATGGGCAGCCCTGTGCACTGTCACCCAGAGCAGGTTGAGGATGGCATGTCAGGAGGCTCTGCCAGGGCAGCGCAGCCCCCGTGCCGACCCCCTGCCCATGGCACGGTGTAGCTCCCGCTTCCTGCCAGTGCTGCAGCACCCCAACTCTTTCCTGTTCCCGTAGACATGCCTTCCCGACTGACTCAGCTTCCTGCTGTAACCATTCCCCAGCGCCGGCCCCGGACCCCACACTCAGCACCGAGCCTGCGGTGCCCCAGGGCTGGAGGGGAGGTGGCAGGGCTGCCCAAAGCTGGGCAGCACTTTGTAGGGCTTCCTGACACAACAGCCCTGGCTGAGCAGTCAGAGCCCAGCACCCAGAGCCCCACCTTTGGGACACTCAGGCGCTCATTTGCCATGAGCCCATCGGTCCCAACAGTGGCGAGGCCAGGGCTTGACTCCTTCTCCCAGGGGAGCAAACGGAGCAGAGGAGTGACTCGGACGCTGCTCCAGTAGCTGCCACGCAGGAGAGGACACCCAGCCGTGCAGGCGCTTGGCCTGGGGAGCAGCCCTGGCACCAAGCCAGCCCCAGGCAGCACAGGAGCAGAGACCTGGGCCAGGCGGCAGCCAGCACCCAGAGAGCTGTGAGCAGGTAACTGAGCCGGCAGCAGGAAATGTCTCAAGCAGGAGTCACTGGCTAAGGAGATGGAGCCATTGAACAGACATTACAGCCCAAGTGCGGGTGCAAACAAAGGGCCAAGTGTCACCAAAGCAGCAGGGCTGGAGTCTCTGGAGTCACTGGGGCAGGACAGGGCCTTGTGCTACAGCTCACCCGTGCCCAGAGCTCCCACCCAGGCCAGCGCGGGCCCCTCCAGGTGCTGCTGTCCGGGACCCCCCCAAGCACTGCAGCGGCTCTTTGCCAGCGGCCCCGCTCACCGCCCCGGGTGGGCAGGGCCCCCGGCTCCACCATCCGCAGAGGCGCAGACCGGTTCACGCTACCGCTCTGCCCCTGCAGCCCCCGGCTGCCCGCTCTGGACAGCCACCGCCTCCCCTCCCTCGGCAGGGCACCCGGATCCGGGGTACTGCCGGGGACGCACCGATCCGTCCGCCTGGGAGCCGCCACAAGCGAGCAAAGGCTGCGGGCAGCGCGGCCGTGCCCCGGCCCGGCCCTGCCCTGCCCGCCGCGGGGACTCACCAGCTTCCGCAGCGCTCCCTCATCCATGCCGAGGAAGTTCTCCTGGGACATTCTGCCCGCCCGGCCGCCCCAGCCTGCCGCCGCCGATGCCGATGCCGATGCTGCTGCTGCTGCTGCTGCCGCTGCCGGCCGAGAGCTCGGCGGCAGCCGAGACAACAAAGGCAACCGGGACGGGACAGCGCAACCCCCGCGCTCCGCTCCGGCCCACCCCGGCAGCGCCACGGCCGCGCTCCGATTCCCGCCGCCCCGCCCCGCCGGCCCCGCCCACCCACGCGCCCCCCGTCGCCATTGGCTCTTCGCGCCGGGCGGGATGGTCTAGGGCCGCCCCGCCCCGCCTGGCCCCGCCCCCACCGGTCCCGGTCCCGGGGCCGCCGCCGCAGGGTGGGCGGGTCCCCGCCCCGTGGAACCGAGCCGAGCCGCCGCGCTCCGGGGATTCCGCATCCCTCCCACGCCGCACGGAGCCCAGGGGCGCTGCCGCGGGCGTCCCGCCCGCCCAGGCCGGTGCCTGGCAGGGAATCGGACCCCCCGAGCGGTCACGGTGCACCCGCGGCGTCTCGGCGCAGCCTTTCGCGACAGCCTTTAGCAACCCCCAAATGCGGGCGTAGCGCTGCCTGCAGAGCGGCCCCGCGCCCCCAACCCTTCCGCTGGCGCAGAGGGGTGGCGGCGGGAGAGGGCGCTCCCCCGGGTCAAGGCCGGGGGAGCCCGCAGCCCGGGCCGACTCCGTGCAGGGACCCCCCGGTCCGTCCCTGCCCGGGGCGCGGGTTGCTCCTCCCCGCAGGACAAGCTGCTGCACCTCCAGCTTGCAGGGTGCGGGGCGGAGAGCTGCCCAGTGCTTCCCACACGGGGCTCAGCCCCCACCGTGCCCAGGAAGATCACACCACGGGGCACCCCGCGTGCTCTGCAGGGTCTGTTTGAGCTTCTTCCTGACATCTCCGCAAGATAATTCCCAGGGCACTGCCGGAGCCCCCCACCCAAGGGCTTCCTGGGGACATGGGTGTGTTGCCCCACATGGTCCCAGCGCTTGCTCGCACTCAGGAGCTGCTTGTGGTGTCCTCGGCCCTTGCTGGCCCTGCACTGTCCCACAGAACTCTGCTTTGCCTGTGCCTTTCTTCATTGGACTTCTGCTGCCCTGGGGCTCCCTCTCCCAGCCAGGGGTGGCAGCAACGGGGGATGTAGGGGTTTAGGAAGGTATATATCCTGCAGGCTCCTGTCCGAGATGGCAGTGCCACAAGGACAGCTAAACCCGGGTGCCAGAGTGGAGGGAAGATCCTGTGGAGACCCCGAGCTCCCCACCTGCAAGGCTGCAGTCCTGCTCAGCTGATGACAGACTTGGTGGAGCTCAGTCTTGCTTCTGAGCAAAGGCCAGAAGTACTCCCTGGAGAGGACCAAGCCTGGTCCACTCCTGTGACAGCCTGTAGGTGCTGTGGGCTCTGCAGAGCAGGCAGCTGCCACCTGCTGCCAGCTCCTGGGAGAGGGGGGAAGGTGCTGCCCCCCTGCCCTGTCCAGCAGCCCAGAGACCCATAGCAGGTCACTGAGATCCAATTCACTGCTCCTCTGGGAATTTCCAGCTCTCTGGAGAGGTGCATGGGATGGAGCAGGACTGCAGCTTCCTCTGCTACAGGGGAAGAACTGCAGGCCAGAAAAATGGGGTGTGGTGGAGATCCCTAGAGGGTCCAGCAGTTTCCATGCCAGGAATGTTGTTGGTTCAGACATCCCACTCCAGGCCTGTTTGACAGTGTGGGTCTCCAGCCAGGCTGGCATCCCAGAGCCCTCTGCTCCCTGCTCCCCTTGGCTCCCTGGCAGCTCTGCTCTCCAGCCCTGAGCAGCATCAGGCTCCGCTAGAGCACGATAGCCCCTTCCCAGGCAACTGTACTAAAGCCCACCTCTCTAAGCACTGCACCACCCAACAGGTCCTTCGTATCCCTCTGCCAGCTTCAGCAGTGACATGATCTTCACTTGCTGGATGAGCCCTGTGCTGTTGGGCTGCCATGTGTGCCATGCAGGGGTCTCTGCCTGCAGCTCTGCTCGTTACCCAGCCCCTTGGCTGCAGTTGTGCCTTAGGAGCAGGCACTGGGTGCACACCCAGCTCTAAGCTGCCGGACAGCACAGCTGGCAGCAGGTCTCCTGCCTTTGGGGTGTGGGGGGACCCCGCTGGCAACCTTGAGCTGGTGGGGGCACAACTGGTTTGTTCCCCAGCCCCTCTGCCAGCAGCAGCACTGGGGCAGCGGCACTGGATACTGCTGCATGGCTGTCAGCGTTGATGCTGGGCTTCCTGCACAGAGCCCCCAGCTGCAGAAGCATGCAGCTATGCTGATAAAGCAGCTTTGGATGCACAGCTCTCAGCATGCATCTCTCTTATCCTGCTTCTGCTCCTGCAGGTCTGCACCTCTCCTGGTTTCATTCACCCCAGGTAATGTCCCAGCCACATCCTCACAGACCCACCGCAAAGAGCCAGCACAGCAGGGAGCTCACAGCCCTGTTCCACAGCATCTCCCGGGGCTCCCCAGGGCAGTGAGGCTTGCATGCATCCAGCCAAGAGCAGCCTCAGAGAAGCAGACCTCCTTATTCCTGTGAAAATGGAGCACGGAGAGATTTAGAAACCCCTCAGGGAGCACAGGGGCTCCAACTCCAAGCCTGGCTCTAGGGAGAGCAGAGAGGGCTGCAGGCTGCTGCCCAGCGTGTTGGCACCGGGCAGGTGAGGGTGTGATCTCACCCGCTTGCAGAAATCACAGGGCTGCTGTCATGTGCCGGCTCCAGTGGGCAGATTGCCCAGCGGATGGGATGAACCTGCACCAGGAACCAGAGGCCTGGGTGGGCGCAGAGGGGCTGGTCCCTGGGGGCTCCCCCAGCCAGGGGACAAGTGCAGCCAGGGGAGGAAGGTTAGGGGTGTAATAAATATATATATAGGTTTGTTCATAAAACGAAGAAATAAAGGGGTTAAGTAAAATAACAGGAACTTATAAAGCAGAACTAACAAAACTGCAGCAATATGCCTAGCTTGCAGGCCTTTTGTTGAGCAGTATAGTTAGCTTAAATGTAACAAATGTAATAACCAAATATGGAAGTTTTAGGTCAAGGACTCAGTTGCTAGGAAGAGGAGCACCTTCCCCCCCCCCCCCCCCCCCCCCCCCGACCACCGGAGGGCAAATCACGACCACCTAGTAACAGGAGGGCAAATCACGACCACCTAACAACAGGCCATGTAGACGCAGAGTGCAACCAGCCGGAACTAAGACGACTATAAGAACTCTGGGGTCTGGGAGGGAAGGTGCGAGCCGTTGGTGGGAGCAGAGACTTCCCCGGCCGCCCAGCGCTGTTTTGCTTGCTGTCGCTTGCTTTAATAAATCAAATTAACTTAATTGGCAAAGACCTTGGCTCTTTATTGCCCCTAACCTATAACAAGGGGTCCTTTGGGTTCCCTCTGTAGTTGATAAACGCAATGTTAAATACCAGCAATGGAATTTTATTGTGCCAGCATGTGTCTGGGACTGGTCTGGCCCAGGGGCTGGGGACAGCTGCCTGACTCAAGGGTGGGACATTGCCGGCCAGGGTAAGGTCCTGGCTGCAGCGCCAGGCAAGGAGAATTTAGTCTCTTTTGAGCCCGTGGCCTTTCCCCTGGACATGGCAGCAGAGAGTACAGGGGCAGGCATTACCCTGCTGTCCTGGCAGTGCTGCCCTGGCAGCAACAGACCCGCAGGCTGCACAGGCTGCCTGAGCCCTGGCAGTAAGGAGAGGAGGGTCTCGGGACCCCTCTCTCCTCCCTCCTTCCCACTGCTTCAGCAGCATGAGGGAGCTTTCCAGGCTTCGTCCCTCCTCGGCTGGGAATGCCTGACACGTACAGACCTGTGTGCTCCCACTCTCCCCACACCCAACACTTTTGACCACTCCCAAGGTCACAAATCGGCTGGACCTGGCTGGCCCCATCTTCTCCCAGAGGAAGCTATGGAGGAGGAACCACCTGTGTTGGTTTGCGTAGCAAGGTTTTTGGTAGCGGGGGGGGAGGGGGCTACAGGGGTGGCTTGTGTGAGAAGCTGCTAGAAGCTTCCCCTGTGTCTGACAGAGCCAATGCCAGCCGGCTCTAAGACGGACGCGCTGCTGGCCAAGGCCAAGCCAATCAGCGCCTCTGTGATAACTTATTTCAGAAACAGAAAAACAGCTAGAGAGAGCTTTTGCAGCTGGAGAGAGGAGTGAGAAGATGTAAGAAACTCTGCAGACACCAAGGGCAGTGCAGAAGGAGGGGGAGGAGGTGCTTCCAGGCGCCGGAGCAGAGATCCCCCTGCAGGCCCATGGTGAAGACCATGGTGAAGCAGGCTGTCCCCTTGCAGCCCATGGAGGAAGGATGAGGGGGTGTAGAGATTCCACCTGCAGCCCGTGGAGAACCCCACACCGGAGCAGGTGGAGGCACCCGAAGGAGGCTGTGACCGCGTGGGAAACCCGCGCTGGAGCAAGTTCCTGGCAGGACCTGTGGACCCGTGGAGAGAGGAGCCCACGCCAGACCAGGTTTGCTGGCAGGACTTGTGACCCCATGGGGGACCCACGGTGGAGCAGTTTGCTCCTGAAGGTCTGCACCCCGTGGGAGAGACCCACGCTGGAGCAGTTCATGAAGGACTGTAGCCCATGGGAGAGACTCACGTTGGAGCAGTTTGTGAAGGACTGTCTCCCGTGAGAAGGACTCCATGCTGGAGCAGGGGAACGATGAGAGGAATCCTCCCCCTGCGGATGAAGAAGCGGCACAAACACTGTGTGATGAACTGACCGTAACCCCCATTCCCGTCCCCCTGTGCCGCTGAGGGGGGGTGGAGGTTGAAGCCAGGAGTGAAGTTGAGCCCAGGAAGATGGGAGGGGTGGGGGGAGGTGTTTTAAGAGTTGATTTTATTTCTCACTCCTCTACTCTGTTTTGCTTAGTAATAAATTAGATGAATTCCCTCTCTAAGTTCAGTCTGTTTTGCTCGTGACGATAATTAGTGAGTGATCTCTCCCTGTCCTTATCTCGACCCACAAGCTTTTTGTTGCACCTTTCCTCCCCTGTCTAGAGAAGGAGGGGAGTGATAGAGCGGCTGTGGTGGGCACCTGGCCCCCAGCCAGGATCAACCCACCACACACCCCAGGGAGATCCTTGGGCCAGGCACCCACCTCTGGCTGACAAAAGCAGCTGTACGTGCTCATGGAGGAGGAGGAGGATAGCTCTTGGCTTCAGTGCATCACGCTGTTTGCCCATGGCAAGCACACGTGTAGCCTGACGCTGCCACACCTCTGTGTGCCAACACCAGGGCAGCTCCCACAGAGCACTATGCTATTATAAACAGTGACATCATGTTGGCCATGTTTCGGGGCTCTCAGACCCACTTCCCAAGGTGCCCCATGGCAGAGGGTCCTGGCAGTGCCCAGCTCCTGGGCAGAGAAGGTCCTCCAACTCCCTGGGGCTGTGGGAGCAGTAGGGCTCTCTGTGCCGCCTCCTCCTCCCCCTGCTGGGATTGCACCCTCAGGTGTGAGGATGTGCCAAGATCTTCCTGGACAGCAGGTCCCTGGGCACCACGTAGCTTGGTTAGTGCTGAGATTGGCATGAAGAGAGGCCAAAGCAGCAAGACCTGGGGGTGGATGTAGGGCTGTCCTGGAGAGGTGGCAGGACCTGGGGGTGGGTGGACCCCACAGAGATGTGGCGGGACAAGGGATGGGTGAAGGGCTGCCCCCCAGTTCTCCCCCTGGGGTGTGGATGGAGGCTGGGCAGGGCAGGGTAGGGTGGGTGGCTGGGGGAAACACACAGGAGGATGTCTGTGGAGCGGTGGGACAAGCAGTGCAGAGGGAGGTGCACTGCAGCTCTGCTATGGCCAGACCAGCCATAGGGACCATCCGCCTGCAAAGAACTGGTGAACTGGTGCCCTTTGCTTAGGACAGGGCACTCATGCCTGAGCATTTCTCAGGCATGACTCATGTCCTGCTGGAAGCCAGAGCAGGATCAGGTGTGATGGATCCCTCACATCCTGTTGCTGGTACGGCACCGGGCAGCCTCCTGCCTGCCCCAGGGCTGCTGCATCTCCTGGGATGGGAAGGAGCCATGTGATAAGGAAGATCCCACTGCTGGGGCACCACATTGCCCGAGGAGGAGCACTGCTGTTGTGGACACTGAGGACTTCGGTTGTCATGCCTGGCTAGCACATATAGGAACCGGCATACAGAACACACACCGCACTTCTCTATGAGCTAGAAGCAATTTGCCCCAAGTGTGGATCTCCAGGGATGGATCTCTGTTGTGTCTCTCTACATGCACACAAGGAAGAGAATGGGCAGGTTTGTCCATCTGTCTCTGGGCTCTGATCTGCCTACTCGTGCTGCCCAGAGAGGTGCAGGTGGCCTAAGGCAGGTGGATGCAGCGTGCTGCAGAGCGAGGGCATGCTGAGCATCGGTGCACGTTTCACAGTTTGCTCTCCCAGGGGCCACGCTGCAAACAGGAGCAATTGCTGGTGAGTGCCTAGGGGGGCTCAGCCTGCACGGCACACGCACTCGCATTCCTTGGTGGGAGCCTCTTGCAGAGGGAGGATCCTGTGCCGCTCACGCACGCGCTGGGTCAGCCAGCATGCCCTCTCTGCCTGCACAAGACCCACCCTGGTCCAGCTCACGTCCTGCTGTGGGGGCAGCAGAGCTGGGGCACTGAGCTTCTGCCCCGCCATGGCCTTGGCTAGCAGGAGTTAAACCCCAGATGAGTGAATCTATTGCCTGGATTTTTCCCTCTGCTCACCTTTGGCCCTTGTCCTGCACTGAGTCCCCCAGGGATCCTGTGAAGCAAGCACAGCCTGTCCCGCTGCCTGCCCTGCCAAAGGAGCTAGCTAACAGCCCAGCAGGACTATGCAGACCCCTCTGCCAGGGTCTGTCCTGCAGCACCACATCCACCATGGCAGCCTGGACCTGCTACTGCTGCAGTGCCTCAGACACTGCCTGCTCCTCCCTGGGGACTTTCTGGCCATGAACCTAATTTGCCTATGCCCCCAGGAAGAAGAGAGGAAAACACCATCAGTCCCCAGCCTGCAGGAGCCCAGCTGCCCACGGATGGACCACGGCACTGCACAGCACCCTGCAGTGCAGGACATGGCCGCAGGCAAGACATCATGTCCACCAGAAGCAGAGTGAATTTGAAGGCAGAGGCTGGAGTGGAACTGTCATCTGCTCAGGACACAGCTCTTGAGGTTGCAGCCTACTCCCTGGCAGTGGGCCCAGGGGACTGGAGTGCTTGAGAATGGTCAGCGATTTGGTGTCAGCATCTCCAGTGCCAACAGGGCTGTCACCTTGTGAGGAAGAGTGGGCACCTCCTTTCCCTGCTGTATGTTGGCATTTCCAGATGGATCTGCTCATGGCAACACGCATGCCCAGGCAGAGCACGTGGTCCTGTCCTGGCTGCAGAGCTGCCACTGCTGGGTGTCCGCAGAGGCACTGTGCCCTCACTCCCTGCAGCACTGGTGTCTGAGCTTGCTGCAGAGCTGTGACCCTCCACAGCCAGTGCTCTTGGGCTGCAGAGCTTCCCCCTCCAGCCTGCCCAGACCCCAAATGTCACTTGTCTGCCTTTCCTCCTTCCTCCAAGGGACTGTAACCCCCAAAGTACGGGGGCACTGACCTACAGGGTCTCACCTTGCTGTCTTTTGCACCTAGAGCAGCTGTGGGAACCAGGGCCCAGGGAGACCATAGCTCCCGGCCATCGCAAAAGCCCCACTTGGAGCTGGAGAGAAAGACCTTGGTGCTTTTGGACTAGAGGGAGGCTTCAGCTTGGCCTCAGCTCTGGGAGCTTGCACGAGGCCCTGGCTGTGTGTGACAGGGAGGGAGCCTGCTTCAGTATTTCCACAGGCAGGACATTCCTAAGAGGTGACCCGGCCCTCCTCAGCACAACCACCCCTCCCCCCCCGCCTTTCCAACTTCTTTGTCACACTGAGTGAACACAGCTATTTTTTCCCTTTTTGGGACACCTCTAGAGCCCATAAATCACAATACTGAGATCTACTGTGGCCAAGAAAGGAAGGGTTTGGAAAAAGGACAGGGGTTCAGGAAAGATGCCACTCCTGGTAACTTACCCCTAAAACCCAGGCTCCAGACACCCCCAAACATGCCAGCCCTTCCAGAAGACCACACAGCAGCCACCTGCATCTCCGAGTACCTTGCCTGTCAGTTAGGGTTTTTGGCCACCAGGATGCTGCAGGGGAATCAAGGAATCAGTTTTTCAGACTGCCCTAAAACCTGGTTTCATTCACAAGCTGTGTGTGGAGAACTGGACAACTCTCCTTGCAGGGATGGGTTTGGGGAAGGTCCTTAGGGTCACTGGGACTAGAGGAGAGACACAAAAGTGGCACCACTGTGCCACAAGCAAGGCCAAACAGTCCTGGGCAGAGGTGGCCAAACCCCCTGGACTCCCCAAGTGCTCTGTGCAGCCTCGTGCCGAGGTAAACAGACCGCTTGTCCCAGAGCAGCAAAACTGCCTGTGCAGACGAAGATGCAGCACCAAGCCCAGCACTACCCTGGGGGTCATGCACAGCCCGCTCTCACAGGCAGGCCACAGGCAGCCCCAATGAGGGCCACAGCTTCCCCTCCAGGACTGGGGAGTTGGGGACAAACCTGTTCCTGTGAACAGCCCCAGAGGGGCTGCGGGCAGCTGCAAAGCCCAGGCAGGGCCCCTTGTGCCTCATCGCTCAGTGGCTGCTCTCTCGTGGGCCCCTGGCAGTGTGGAAACAGCATCACAGGCACCAGTGCCCCATTGCTCCAAGAAATCTGGAAGCTGTAACGCTACAGAAAACCTGTAAAAGACCAGTCCTGGTATCTGCTAATGAGCCAAATCACGCGCTGACATAGGGTTGCCGGGTGTGCTGCACCCAGTGGGTCATGTCCTGCCACTCAGTGCAAGGCTTAGCTGTGTGTCACATCCCTTGGCTTCCCTCAGCCTGCCAGTCAGTGATGGCTGACCCATGCTCCAGGACTACCATGTCCTTATGGACCAAGAGGATGAGCCTTGCTCTGCTGCTCTCTGGTGACAGATCTGGTTGCTTCAGTACCTGTCTCAGCCACAGGCCTTTCTGTCTCACTCACCATGTGACTATTTCAAGACCAGGCTCTTTTCTGATCATATTTTCTCCTTATATTCACTTGATTCTCCATTGGGACAGTCACAAGGAATTAAGAAAACCTGGCAAAATGTTTCTGAGTGTGCACATGCTCTTCAGGGCTGCTCCTCCCCAGGACCATCCTTCCCCTCTCCTGCAGCTCGGTGCTGTGTCCTCTTGCACTACTTGAGTCTCATGGGCTTACTGTGAGGAGACATTTCTTGGCAATGCTGTACCTTCTGTGTGCAAAACATCAAATGTTTTCCTAGTTGTAATAAATCTTACTAGTTACTGTTCTTTCCCAATATTTTTACAGTTGTTCATAGACTTTTCTCTGATGCCTAGCTGGCTTGACTACTAATCCTTCTTCTGTTCCCCTCCTTGCTTTGCACAAGCTCAAATATGAAAGCCATAGGCTGGAGACCATCTGTGCAGGGAGCGATAGTCTTATGCCAAGGTTGGCTTCATTTCTTCATGTCTGGTCTAGACAGCTTATATAAGAAAGAACCGAACAGCCGCCTGGTCAGGAGTCTTCCCTGCCCAGCTGTGACTCTGCCAAGTCTTGCACTGGACTCTTAATCCTTGTCGGTATGTCTAGTCTGCTGCAGGCAGGCTGAGCTATGTTGCATTAAAATGCCCTGCTCACACATGAAAAGATTGCTAGCACACCATTCAGCATTTCATATGTGGTCTCAAATTCAGTTTGGACATAGAAGATGAATTTATCCACTGCAAAGTCGGTATGAACAGGTCCTTATCCCACAGCAAATGCTCCCATCAGCACCCCATGTTGCTCTGCTGGCTCCCTGGCTCCCTGTGATGTGCTTTCCTACTCTTTCCTTTTCTGGAGGTCATTCTTGTAAGTCCCAACTTCAGTCACTAAACTGGGGTCATCTACAGCTCCACGCATGGTACTGTATTCCTTGTAACTCAGTTACAGCTGACCATTGCACCCCAATCCAACAGGAGATCCTGCGCTTCAGTGATTGCCAAGCTCCTGCTCCAGTTACTCGAGATGCAGACAAGCACCCAAGTTCTTCACTGCCACTACACTGACTGCGGCTGCACCCAGTTGCCAGTGCCCCCACGGCATCGCAGCCAGCCGTCTGCCCTCTGTCTGAGCCACTAACACGGACACAGGCTGCAGAGTGCATCCAGCAGCCCTGAGCCCAGTCGTGCTGCAGGGTCTTGGACCCCGTCTTGGCCAGACCCCCAGGCCTTCTTGCTCTTGAGCTAATATTTTCTGTGTCTCAGGGGCTCCTCATTCTCTTTTGGAATAAAGGCTTTGCCCAGAAGGGTACCATTTCTCTGTCCTTTTTCATCATACCATGGGGAGGGAAGAGCAGCTGTCTCCTGTTTGTGGTGCTCTGCGGTCTCTCTGGCTTCCCACCTTTGCCACCATCATCTTCCAAAAATCCAGTACTGAGAGCCTTAGTGAGGGGAGAGACTGTTAACCTGCAACAAAGACTACAACAGACCTAGAAGTCTAGAATGGTTTGGGTTGGAAGGGTCCTCAAAGCCCATCTAGTTCCAACCCCCTGCCATGGGCAGGAACACCCTCCACTAGACCAGGCTGCCCAAAGCCCCATCCAACCTGGCCTTAAAATCTTCCATTCAAAGCAAAGGAGCGAGAAGGGTTTCTCTGGCACTGGGCAGAGGAGTGATGAACCTCACTGCAGGAATGCCAGTCTTCCCAGCATCAGATGCCTCACAGCACTCTCCACGGCCGATGGACTTCTCCTAGGTATATTTCCAGTTCTGCTTGTAAAAGCCACTGGGGATTCTATGTTCATAGTTTTGAAGTCTGCAGTTTGCTCTCTCTTAAGGACTTTTGCTATCTTGACATCTCCAGAGACACCGCTTGAACATCAGCCCTATTTCACAGCAAAACACACTGTATAACCCAGCTAGAAACATGTGACCGACAGCTATCGCGTGCCAGTACACAATTTCTTCTCTATGCTCATTGGTATGATGGCACATGCAGAAATCTTACAAAAACTCTGACATTGCTCACAAGTTGTGCCCACATTTGGAGGCCCCTTGTGCTGTGTCTGGTCCCTCAGGGAAGCTGCTCTGCCAGCCACCCAAAATGTGCCTCATTCCTGTCCCAAATCCAGTGGCTGCGATGCAAGACACAGCAAACAGCTGTCACAAAGCGAAGCTTCTCCCGATCCACTCAGAGTGTTTACCTTTCATTCTTACACATGTACATGCCTGTGCCATCCTGCAAATCAGCTGGTTGTTACAAGCTTCTTTCTCTTCTCACAGTACCTGTTAAGAAGTTTCCTGGCCCCAGGTACACGTGGTAAAGGGAACTTAGCAGAATGATGAAGGATATGAACAACATTCACTGAGACCATACGATGGATCAAAGTCTCCAAATGATGTTGCAAAAACCCCCTCACAATTCTTAAGATGCTAATGATATGGACTTTCCTACCCAGCCCATGTAAATAAAGTGGGTACTCCCAGACTGGTCACTTAGGAGGCACCACAGAACAAATACTACCCTATACTTTGGGTCCTGCTGGAAGCAAAAAAAAGTATGCAGCTAGTCCCACCAACTACCACATGCGATTAAAGACACCATGACTCCAGCTCCCCTTACCCACCACACACCTAGCCTGATGGCCCTGTGAAGGTCATGACCTCTCGGTGGCAGCAGGGATCTCCAGCTGATCCAAAACTCATTAGCTACAGCTCAACCACAGGCCGGAGTGGTGGGCTCTGAGCTGAGTGTGCTTCTCCATGCTGGGCAGAGGTTGCAGCAACACATGGCACACTGTGGCTCCTATCCCTGAATCATCTGGCATCCAGTCCCTGCATCTTTCTCCTTGTTTCAGGGAAGCACTTGCTCAAAAGATCATAGAATCACAGAATGGTTTGGGTTGGAAGGGACCTCACAGCCTGTCCAGTCCCAACCCCGTCCCATGGGCAGGGACGCCCTCCACCAGATCAGGTTGCCCAGAGCCCCATCCAACCTGGCCTTGAACACTGGCAGGGGTCCAGGGGCAGCCACAGCTTCTCTGGGCAACCTGTGCCAGGGCCTCACCACTCTCACAGGGAAGGATTTCTGCCTCAGATCTCATCTCCGTCTCCCCTTCTGCAGCTTCAGGCCATTCCCCCTTGTCCTGTCACTCCCTGCCCTCGTCAACAGTCCCTCTCCAGCTTTCCTGTAGCCCCTTTAGGGACTGGCATATGCTGTAAGGTCTCCCTGGAGCCTTCTCTTCTCCAGGCTGAACAACCCCAACTCTCTCAGCCTGTCTCCATAGCAGAGGTGCTCCAGCTCCTATTGGTTAATGGCACTCCTAAAAGCAAGCTGCTCTTCACTTGTCTGCATGCCTGGGAGCTGGCGCCAGCTCGTTCCAACAGCCACAGCCTGGCAACCTGACCTCAGCTCTGCCATGGGTTTGGAAGAGGGGAGAGCAGGGCCAGCCCCTCATGTGCTCCGACGGGAGTCCTGCAAAGCTGGGGCCCTCAGCATCCTCAGTGCAGGCTTGCACCCCTCTCTGCTTGGTGGATCTCTGAACCATGAAACCAGCATACAACAGAGCCCTGTACACAGGGAACACATTTCTTCACAGCAGGAACCACGCAGTGTGCCTGAAACCCTTACAGCACTTCAAAACCTTTGCCAAACCACAGGGAAGGCAAGCCCCTCCACAGGCTGCTCAGCTTTGGAAAGCCTTGCGGACGAGCTCACAGCGGAAAGCCCCAAGCATGGCACAGAGTCCACACTGCCTGCTCCCCACCACTCTGTGGGCTCCTCGTGTTGTGAGCTCTGAGATCGTGTGGCCTCTCTTGCAAGGCCACCTCGTTCCTGGCAAGTGCCCAGCCAGCGCAAGTGGGACAGGGAGGGTCTGCTTTTGCCCCCCTATTGTCCCATCCTCCTCCCGTGTGCACTCTTCCAATATTCCTCATTCTCAGTGGAAAAGTCCATCAGATGAATAGGTATTTTTCAGGATTAACCAAAGATAAATTGTCTTTTCTCCCCCTTGCTAGGACAGTGGTTTGATTAAGGCCTTAGTCACATGTAAACAGATGGCAGAGTGGGGGGAAGCCCTCGTCATGCCCAGAGCTTGAACTGCGTAATCAGCAAAGAATCAAATCTCCTGTGAGCGGGGGAAGGAAGTACTGTCTTAGAGCAAAATATTTAGATTGTGGAATATTGGCCAATTACAATATTTTTCTTCAAATAAAACATTTATAGGAACACCGAAATAAATATTTGAGAACACAATATACCAAAGCCCTGAGTCATTCCTGAGGCAAGTTTTCCCTCATTTTTCAGGCAGCTTCCCCATGTAGGGTTTGGAGTGAGGATAGTTTCTGGTGGCACCAAGGTGTGCTGACAGGTCCAGTGGCACATGTCCCTGCTGCCTGGAAATTGCAGAGCGCCTCCTGGCAAGGGTTACCTCCCGATCTGAGCCAAATGCCTGGGTGTGCTGCTGAGTCTGTGATGGGGTCTGCGAGGAGATGTACTGCCTTGAATTCAAAAAGACACTGCCAGCAGCAGCTTGGGGAAGGGACTGCAGGTGGGAAGAGGGGACACTTTGTTACATTCCTTACTCCAGTCCTTTTGTATGGAGGGCTCTGCAGATGGATGTGGACACAAATGTGATTCCCTAGGTGGCCTTTTTGGAGATCCAGATGAATTGAGATGATACTTTGAGCCACAGTTACCATGGACATAGTCAGGGAACTTGTTCAGTGCCGCTGGGGGCCACATCCCATCCCCTGGGCTGCAGGCTGCAGAAGTGAGGCCAACCCACCCGATTGGCCACAGCAGATTTACTGTCCTGCTCCTGAATGCATCTGATCCGATGCCCATCCTGGCCCTGAACAGCCCCAACCACATGCTTTGCCCTCTATTTTGCCCCCATTTTCCCCTGCCACATGAACAACCCACCCCAGCTCTTTCCCCATCCCACCTGCTCAAGTTTTGCTTATTTTGCACCCTTGCTCAGTAATTACAGCCTTGGTGAGTTATCTCAGCAGCACTGCCCTTAGGCACTCTCCATCAGGGCAGGTCTGACACTACCTCTCACCCCTTTGTCTGGTTGTTTCTTGCTCTGTTTGCTTAGCCCGGAGTGAGGGCTGGCCCCCTTTAGCCTCTACAGGCCTGGCAGTCACCCCTCCATTTGACCTCAGGCCAGAGCCAGCCATCTGCCTGCAACTTTGCACTACTGTCATTAGTGCTGGTATTTTTCTACGTTTCAACTGCTGCCACAGCTGCTGCAGCATCTAAGCTGATTTTCAGCACAGGTTGGAGACAGTCTCTTTTCACTGGCTTTTGTGTACCCACTGTCCCCCATGCCTGTAGGAAACATGCCACTACCACACGCCTTGTGAGCCTATGGATACTTTGCTCTTCCTTGTCAGGCCAGGTTAGGTGGGGAAGGGGGAGAGAAATAGTTTGGGACAGGCACACAGGCAAAGCCACCTTTACAGAGCAAAGGTCTTCATCTTTTTAAAATATTTAGGTTCATGGGAGAAAAGAACATGTACTGTACAGACGATTAGCACAGGACAAAGCCAGACCCCATGAAGAAGGGGAGCTCAGAATGTATTGAACAAGTATTGTGACATCTCCATACATCCTCCAAATTGGAGGCTGATGCAATTACAGGATTGCTGAGGACTGGTCAAACCATCATGTGAGATAAAACCTTTATAAAGGTTTTGTAAAGGTTTAAAACCTTTCCCGAGTTGCTTTCTCTTAATGAAAATAACCATGTCTGGATGAAAGATCTGAGTGACAGGAACAAATTACTTCAGGGTGAAGTTGCTGAAAAAAATGCCATTGCCCCACAGCTTTTTTTTTTTTTTTTTTTTGCCTCCCAAGAACCTCCAGGCTTCCTGACAGTCCCTGCTCAGGCTATGAACAGTCTCTGGAGCTGTGTACTGACACAATGCTGACTGACAGCTTTTCACTATGGTCTGCTGCTATGGTCCTTTTGTTTCTCACACTACCTCTTGCCTTCTGACCAGCTTCCTGCAAACTATCACATGCTAGAGAAGATGCCATGCATCTGTAAATTTCTCCACATTCTCTCCCACCAAGGCAGCCAAGCCTGTCTTCTTTGATGTTGACTTCACGTAACGCAGCAGGGGAGACCAAGGTTCTGGTGTAGCTTGTACCTGTCTACATCTAAAGGTAGGGGAGATGAAACCCTTTGGAGATGACGTTTAACTCTTGGTAGCATTCACAGCACACACTAGAGGAGCAGTTATCTATTCTCAGTCATCACTGAGAGATGTTTTAATGGGAAGAACCTGTAAAGCCTCATTCCCTCTCTAGCACTCCCCAAGGGTGTTCTGTACCAGATGTGGCCATGCAGCTGTTCATCTCTTCATTTATATGACAGCTCAATCTACTTGGATGCCACTTCTAAGAGGCACCCACACATGAGATCTCCATAAACTTTTCACAAGATGATGTTTTCGGTTGCTTGCAAGTTTGGGAAACTGGAATGACTTGAGCTGCCCATGTTAGGCACATCCGTCAGGCTGGTTTAAAAAGACACTCTGAACTGAACAAAAACCCATGGGTAACATAGTCCACTCATTTCAAATGAGACAGGGAAAACTGTTTACTCATGAAAAAAAAAATCTGCTAATTAGTCATCTTGTTAAGAAGCCTGCACGCCTTCTCACACTGGTAGAGGCTGCTAAAAATATCACGCAGTCACAGCTTAGGAAGAAGGAAGCCTCCAGGCTTGGGTCTTTTTCAGCATCCCCGTGGAAAACCATCCAACCTACGCCAAACTGTAAATCTCTCACAAATGATCAGTTCATGCCATTTGTAACTCTTCCAAGTTTGTCAGCTAAATTCTTTTTAAGACGCCACCATCACTCCTCTTCTACTAGCTTCTCGTGGGCTCTTCTGCACATCATTCTCACAAAGACACAGTATTTTCTGTCTTAGGCATGAGATGGTGAAGTAATGCTGTACTGACATTTTACATTTTTTTCATGTCTGTTAATTCCATTCTTTGCTTAGTTTGTTAATCAAAGCTGGACTCAGGACAGAGGGAGCCTGACTGGTAGTGGAAGATTCTCACCGTCCACCATTCTGCTGACAATTTCCCGGTTCTCACTTCAAGATGCCTCCCTGCTCTCATCTATTCCTACCCTTTCCATTCTCCTGCAAACTCATTTACAAAGCCACTTCTGACAGCCAGTGTCTCACTGAGAATGGTACCGAGATCGAAATAATTAATTTATATCCATGCTGTGACTTTCCCTGGAGACAAAGAAGCAAGACACTGACACATGGCACTATGAAAAACGCCTCTGAATTTTTAGACCAGTGCCTCTCATACATGTTTAGTTACTCACATTTGAACATCTTGGTCTGCATGTCTTGTAAGGTTTGACTCATTGACTGTTCCTCAAATGACTGTTCCAGAGATAGCAAAGGCAGGATTTAGGTCTCCCAACATAGGAGAAAAAGATACTTCCATGAAGAGAGGTCTCACTTCATGACTTCCTCGCATTTAGTCAGTAAATTGCTCTGCTACTTGACACGAATGATGGAGAGGCTGGACAGATGTGACTATGAACACAAGAAACAGGTCTACCCCAGGTCACATAAGGCAGAACTCCTTACTAGGAAAAGCCATGGGGAAAACACTTCCTTTTCCTAAATTCTTGACTTCATGGATTGTATTCTTGTATTGAGTCGACCCCGAGATTCAACTCATGCCCAAGGCAGAATGTTTTGATGAATAATGCAGCTCTTCTCTGTGAGTGAGACAGGTATGCTCCATTTAGAGAAGAATACCTTATGCTGTTTTGAAGGAGTAGTGTATTTCATGGCAGGAAGTTTGCATTCTGTGCAGGGAGATAATCAGAGCAAATCACGCAGCAGAGCCGGCATGTGGCACAACACGAAGGAATGAACCAAAAAGCTGCGAGCCAACACGATGATTTCACAGCCCATTAAGGGAAGGTGCTTTGAAATTCCTTCTATAAATTCAGGGCAATGGCAAACAGATCCATACCACTTAGGTTACTGGGGCCTGTAACTGCGCCCAAACTTCTTAAGAGAAGTATCTTGAAAGTGGTCAGTAAAAAATCCAGCACAGACTGCCACAACGTATACAGAGGACCTTCTATCCAGAGACAGTGTTGGATGATATCTTTTCCTTCCAGAAAAAAGAAAGAAAAGGAAGGACCCGTGTGATGGGTGATGTTCTCAGATTTATTTTCCACTGCCTGCAGTGATGAGAGTGAAAACCTCATTTATACAATGCAAAGGTTCAAATTTCTGTGTGCATAAACACAGAATAAAGCCACTAACAGTTAACTCAGGAAACCTCATAGGAATGAGGAAAAGACACTTTGCTACACTCATGGCACTTGTCTGGTACAGAAGATAGTACTTAGCACAATGGCGACTCACCCATTAAGTATTGGCTTGGAAGTCTAGTTTCTTGAAAATTATGGGATACAAAGAATAATTGTTGATTCAAGGCCCACACAGGTGTTAGAAGCAGTTATCTCCAATTTTCAGAACAAGGGCCACATAAATAAACTGTTCAACGACCTCAGGCTATGGCCCAGACTCCAGTGAAAAGAGGCTTAGTAAAATACTATGATGTCAGACTAAGGATCCAGCGAACACTGTTCAGGACTGCATGGGAACTCACTCCCCAACACAGAAACACAAAATTTGACCAGTGTAGAATCAAACGACTAGTTTTACAATGGGATTTGGAGAATATTTCAGAGTAAGAAACTCAAGACACGAGTTAAAGAAGAGCAGTACAGTTTGCCTCAAGCTCCACATGTACAGGGCTGGACAAACCACTGATCCACAGGTCATTTATCAGTAAAGTTATGTGCACCAAACTGCTGCTTTGAGCCCTTTGCAAAAGCCCCTCAAGGGTGAGAGGGTATTGCCTGTGACACTTAAGAAGCCAGACTTGTTCTGCCTATTCATGTAAGATGGCTGCAGAGACCCTGGTGCTGGACAGCACCTCAGGGAAATGGTGCTGGTAGCAAATGGAAAAAAAAAGGGAAGCTGCCTGTCATAATCAGTGTAACAGAAAGATCTAGAACTACTTAAAGTATGGAGAGAGAGTTTCCAAGATAAAACAGTTTTCCCAAAAGAGGATAAATGTGAATTTGCAGTGGGAAGACTTCCATCTCAAAAGCAAATGAGGAACTCATCAGTTTGCAGCAGCAGCAGCACACGGGCAAAAAGAGCGTATCATCTCTCCATCCACTGACAACAGGTTCCCACCAAAGAACAGCTCCACTGTGGCCAAGGTAGAGCTGTGATGTGATCCAAATGCTGTTTTGCAAAAGGTAAATTCATTTCATTACTCCTTGGGATAATGTCTGGCAGCTCAGAGGGCCAGTGAGCAATGATACAATCCTTTCAAGACTTGGGCAACAGAGACCAAAGAGCGGAAATCAGAAACACATCTGAAACCTACTTCAGAACAGCTATGGAAAGTGCAAGAATTGAATTTCCATTTCACTTTCGTCAGTGGAATTCAACACCACCAAATGGTGGGATGGAAAAGAGTAATTTCATGCCGGGAACTGGCCATATAAAGTGGAACTGCAATGTTCTGGTCTTCTGCCAGGGGCCAGGTGGAAAGGACTGGTACCCGTCCAGCCAGCCCTAGGAGCAGGTCAGATCCCACAGGAGCAGCAGGAAGGTATCTAACTGCTCTGTTCCAGGGCACTGCAGTGCTCTGTTGATGGTGTCAACCTCTCCAATGTCAGGAAAGGAACATTGGTTCCTCCCTGAAGGCAAGATTCAAAGTTCCTGTTCGGAAAAGAGGATACCCAGAGTACAAAAGAGGGCAAGGTTGACGAGATGCATGAGTTCAGGTTCATGTTGCTTAGGAACACGTAACCAGGTAGTTACTTTGCCCTTACACTGATGAGATTTGTATTGCTTTTGAGCATCTGCTTCTGATACTGACTGCAATATGATGAAATAAAAGCTGAGCACAATAGATGATGCTGCAATCTTAAAGACTCAAGTAGATACATTGTCATAAACTTGTCATAAACTTAATGACACCTTAACACAGTTGTTGCCAGCAATTTTCTAATTACTTCATGCAGCTTTGATGTTCTGCTGTGCCTAGCTTCTCAGAGACAAGGCCTAAAAGAGTCACTGCACACACATACGCAGTGACTTTCTGATGACTACACATGTATGCACAGAGCAATCCCCATCAGCAGGAATGACACAACTTGCTGAGTGGAAGGAATCTTTAGACCTGAATAGGTTGAACTGAGGATGAACAGAACTAAATGCTGTGTTGGTAAGTGAAGTTCTCAGGTCAAAGCTGCAGACTCGTCAGCTCTGCCTTGCATACCACTGGGGACCCATTTCACACAAACACGCAGACCAGAAGGTACTGCAAACAAAACGGAAGCCTAGCAACTCAAATATGAAGCTTGGATTTTAGCCATTCACCAATCATGATTAATAGATAATTAAATTTGTCACTGCATAGCTCAGATATACTACATCAGTTTCAGCATAGACTAAATTCCTTCAGAGTTTGGATCTTTAGTTCAGATTCCTATTATCCGAGACACAGGAGATGCAGCCATCCTGTTTTAAAGTCCATTTCAGAAGAGTCTGGTATGTTTTTCCACTGGGCAACTGAAGTATTCAACAAAGTATTTCTGGCCTTCAGGATTCCTGGGTTCAGCCTGTGGTTTAGAGGGGAACAAGGTGTGCGCAGGATACAAGGAGGACAGCTCCATTTTGCTCAATCCCTTCCGATTTCAAGATGAATCAAAGGCATAGGACTGAAGCAAGGATATATATGGTTTTGTACACCCTCTCTATTAATATATTTTAGTAAGTACGAGCCGCTTGTCCTTAATGACTTCCCAGAGCCTTCACTGCCTGTATGCGCTGCCAGTGGCCGGGACCAGGCAGCCGTTGGCATCCACGCTCTCTCGCAGGCAGAGGCCGATGGTCTCCGGACGATTTCAGCGGCGGGGTCCCTCCATCCGGCCACGTCCCTCCGGTGGAGCCGCTGCCACCGCAACTCCGGGAGACAGGGAGGTAACTTCTCCCGCTCCACCCCGGCGCCCGAGATTTACCGTCAGCTGGGCCCACTGAGCCCCGCTCGCCGTAGCCACCTCCCCCATCTGAGAGGCGCCAGGCCGTGTGGCACAGGGCCAGGCGCCGGTGCGCACCGCCCCCCTCCCTCCCTCCCCCGCCCCGGCCCCTGCGGCGGTCGGGCCCCACCGTTCCGGCGGGCTGGACGCTGATCCCGCTACCGGGCGGCCTCCCCGGCGCGGCCCGGCCCGGCCCGGCGCGGCCCTGCGCTCCCTCCCACCCGCCCTTGGGGAGGCGGCGGCGGCTGCCGCCATGGCGCCGAGCCCGCGGCCTCCAGCTGGGGCGGAAGCGCGGGAAGGGGGGGGGGTGTCTCGTGGGCGGTCGCGGGGCCTCCGCGCATTGCGGCGTGGTTCGCGCAGTGCCTGCGCGCGCCGCACTCACCCGCTCCCACCCGCCTCTCGCCCGCCGAGCGCGCCAGTCACGCGGCCGCAGAGAAGCCGCAGCAGCCCGCACCACGGCGTTCCTGTCACGTGCCGTGGCCCGCCCAATGGGCGGTGAGCGGTTCGGCCCCGCCCCGCCGGGCGGGGGCGGCTGCGGGCGGCGGTGGGGCGCGATCGCAATCGCAGCGGAGACAAAGGGGCCCCGGTGGGCGGGTGGGGCGTCTGGCGGCAGCGGCCGGCGCCAACGTCCCGGGGAGGGGGAGGGGCTCCCCGCGTGGCTCCGGCCTCCCGGCGGGGCCAGTGACCGGTGGCGGGCGGGGAGGCCTCGAGGCGCGTGGGGCCGCCGGCGCACGCGGAGCGCGGCCTGGGCCCGGCCGCCGCCATGGCCTTAGCCAATTACAGCAGCCTGAACCGGGCCCAGCTCACCTTCGAGTACCTGCACACGAACTCGTGAGTACCGGGCCGCGCAGCGGCGGGCCGCCGGGCAGGGCTGCGGCGGGGCGGTGCCGCGGCTGGCGGCCCCCTGTGTACCCGCAGCAGAGGCCGCGCCCCACACCCCACTTCCCCCCGCCCCCGGCCGGCGGCGCTGGGGGCGGCAGGTGAGTATGGGTGTGCTCGGCAGAGGCCGCGCCGGCTTGGCGGGGCAGAGCTGCCCCCCGCCCCCCCGCCAGCCCCAGCGCCGCTGGCCCGCACGTCCTGGGTGCCTCGTGGGCTGCTCCCGGCGTCAGCCGCCGGGCACACGCGGGCAGGGTGTCGCAGTGCTGTGGGTGGGCCCCTGATTTGTAGCGAATAATGGTGCGTGGAGAGGGCAGGCCTCCCGGGGGGTCCCGAGAGGAGGCAGGCACAGCCTCTAGGTCAGCCGTACCCTTACGGCCGGTTGTGGTTCAGCTCGGCCCGGCAGCTGAGCACCGTGCTCACCCCTTCCCCCCTCGGTGGGATGGGGAGGAGAATCGGAAGAAAAAGGGTAAAACTCGTGGGTTGAGATAAGGACAGATTACTGGGACAGCAAAGGAATAGGGAAATAAAAACAATGATACTGATAAAAGAGTATATGATTTCTTATTACCTGGAACCTGATGCCCAGCCTTTCCCTGAGCAGCATCCCCTCCTCCACGGCTGGCTTTCCCCCTTATATACTGAGCATGACGTCATATGGTATGGAATATCCATTTGGCTAGTTTGGGCTAGCTGTCCTGTCTCTGTCCTCTCCCAGCTTCTTGTGAAGATTAACTATCTGAGCTGAAAACCAGGACACGGCCACTCCTCTCTGGAGAAGTGTGTGTGCTGGCTGTCATCCTCCCACTGCATCTCGTTTCATTTGTACCCAAATATTTTGTGCGGGTATTTTTCAAGCAGGAATATGACATTCTTCTTTTGATCAGCTTTTTGAAGCTGCTCTGGCTTTTGCATGTCACTGATGCAAAATAAAATCTGAGAAGAGACGAAGTTCTTTAATGTGTGTTACTTCTGAGTGCATGTTTAGAAAATGGGAAGCGCCGCCAGGAAATGGTGCTTAGCAGGGTTAAGCACCCGTGTGAGATCTGCCTGTTACACATAAGCCTTGTAGTGCCACATACAGAAGAGTTTAAAGAAAGAGCTTGTTCTGGCCAAACTGCCCTGGAAGAACAATGTGAACCACATTTGGCATTTCTTCATTTTGGTCAGCTGATCACCGGCATAAGATTGTCTTCTAACATTTTGTGGAAGAGTTCATTGTTACGGTTACCATCAATAGAAGAAGAAATGAAGGCTTATTTTCTTGCTTTTCCTTTTCAATGTGTGAAGGCAAGCTTAGAGTTGAAGAACCACAGTGGTCTGCAGCAGTCTAAAGACTTCTAATGCACGGAAATATGGGCGACTTGATTTTGAAGTAGATCTGACTGGTTTTGTTGGTAATGCAAGATAACATCTGCAAGAGCAGCTAAGACAAGTCTCACTAACATCTTAAGGGTACTATGATCCATTTCTTTGGATCAGGAAAGTAATGGGTTTTACACAGGAAGAGAAAGTACCAGCCCCGTTGTCACCCTTGGGTCCATGTCCTTATCTCTTATCTCTTGCTTGGCTGGTAGCAGTTGCATGTGGAGTGAACAGTCTGCTGCCTGAAGACAATGGACAATACTGAGTCACATTCCTGGTACTGTCACTGATTTGTGAAATTCTCCTGTCCAGCTGCAGAAAACAAATATTTTTATGGATTAGAAGGCCATATGGCAGAGCTCTGTCAGCAGCTGCTGTTTGCCTGCAGAACACCAGAACTATGACCATCTTCATAATGTCTGTGCTGCAGAAAAGGCTGATGTGTTGTTGCTACCCTGAAGTATTAAGCAGTAATGCTACTTCATGTTGCCACCATACTTTCTGTTCCGCTTATGCTGCTGGTCTACTTGCAGTGTGCTACATGTCTGCAGTACATAACTGCATTACAAAATTGTTAGGAGGAGCTGGTGTATGAATAAGCCAAAGCCGGGGCTTTTCATCCATCGCGAGTGAAGAGCCTTTTTGGGATTATGGGGATTAGTGCATAAGCCAGGTGTTTCCCTAAGAAGGGGAATGGTGACAGTAGAAGTCATTTTTAGAAGAAAAGAAGAAAAAACCCAAAACAACCAAAAAACTCAAACCACAAAACAAACCAAAAAGCAACCTATGACAAATAATACCTCCCTTGCTCCCCCAAGAAAAAAAATGAGGGAAAAAAACCAGGCTGAAACCAACCCAAGAACAGCATATGGCTCTTGATAATGGAGACTCTTGTCTTTTGGACTATTCTCTCTTGCTGAGGAAAACCGTACCATCTCAGACTAATTTCATTTCAGTACTACAGATGTTCTCATAGCAGTGGAGGTAGAAGTAATTGCAGTTAAAAATCAGCCATCTAGCTGTTGAAGTGGAGAAGGAAACCATGAGGTTTTTTCTTTTTTTTTTTTTTTTTTTAAGCCTTTCTTTAGGAAAAGTTTTAGTATGCCTAATGCAGATTACTTGATCTAAAGTGCTTTACAGAAGCCAGTTTGTTTGATCCCTGAACCTGAGGACTTGCAGTAGATCTTTTCAATAGCTGCTTAATGTTTCTATGTCTGATGGCAAATTGCACAGCATGTACCTGAATCACTTCAGTTGCCATGTTTTTTTAATAAAAACACCACTGTGCTTTTCCAAGTTTTCCAAGTGCTTTTCCTGATGAAGAGTTGAGTGGGGTCAGGCATTTTATTAGGTCCTGTGGTGATAGGATGGGGGTAATAGTTTTAAACTAAAAGCGAACAGATTCAGACTAGATATAAGAAAGAACTTTTTTTTATGCTGGGAATGGTGAGGCACTGGCACAAGCTGCCCAGAGAGGTGGTAGATGCCCCATCCTTGGAAACGTTCGAGGTGAGGCTGGATGGGGCTCTGAGCAACCTGATCTAGTTGAAGATGTCCCAGCTTATTGCAGGAGGTTGGACTAGATGGCCTTTAAAGGTCCTTTCCAAGCCAAACCATCCTGTGATTCCACGTGAAAGTTCTTTTAGATCCTAGAATGAAAATCACTGTGCGTAAGCATGTGAAAATTACTTGTACGTTGTTTTTATGACTTCCCAGAGCCACCTGCTTGCCTTCACATTGGTTTTCCTTAAAAATTCAATACTGCTACTTTTAAGATACTTCCAAAGCCATTCATTGAGGTGATCACAAAAACACACCTGACCCCAACCAACTTGTTTTTGCATATTTTGAATATTTTTAATGCAAAACTGAAGGAGTTTGTTAAAAGTTGAAGAGCTGAAATTGTCTTCTAGCAGTAGGTAGGGTTTAGCTTGTGGTTGGACTTGAGGTTTTTTTCCTACAATTGTGCTGTTGAATACAGTTGGAGTGGAAGAAGGTCACTCAAATAGACTTCAAAATGACTTGAGGAATACTAGTAATAACAGACCAACAGCATCTCCCCACCCCCAAATTTTCTCATTTCTTCTTGTGCATGTTTTCTGTTCTGGCCTGAAACGGAGTGCAGTACTGAGGGTAGGTCTTCTTCCTGATGCAGATGTCAAACGTTTTTCCAGATGTGGCCTCCTTCAGAACAAAAATAGTCTTATGTCTTTCATTAGTAATTATGTACTTGCCTGACTATGCAGAATCAGGAGTCCAGCTGGGTTCAAACAGGGGTGATACTCTAAGAACCGATCACAAAATAAGCTTTTTTTCCTTTGGAATGTTACTCAGAACAGTTGTTTGTAGAGGTGTTTGAAATTGGTCGTGTTCTACAGAGTCGTCTGACTTCACCTTTTGTAACCCAAATTTCAATAAATTGGCAGCATTGGACTTTCATGTTCTGTTCCTTATCAAGCCTGCACTCCTGTGTAGAGCTGTCTTGAATGAAAGTCGGAAGTTGTAGGAAAGTCAAAGCCGGTCTATTTCCACTAAGCTAAGTTGTTGCTGAGACTGCAGATTTTGATAACGCTGCTCCCCCTTCCATTTCATCAGTTCTATGATCAGTAATAGTTGTATTTCAAGTGCTCTGATGGAGGTTACTGTTGCTTCTGATGATGCCCATCTAGATCACGCTCAAGTGTTTCCAGGTTATGTGGAAGCTCTGATAGACTCCATTTTGCCAGCAGCTTGCTTCAAGTTTTTTAAACTTACATTACAAGTAAAATAATCCCAATTTTTGGGGGGAGGTGGGAGAAAATTGTCACCACTTGATAATTGTGGATGTTAAGTATTTCAGGCACTTTTGACTGTAAGACAAGACCATGGTTTTTGTTAAAGCTGAGTTGATTGAATCGGGCCAAAGCACTTTAATTAGATATTGACAAGATAAGTCTAAGTGTTGAGATTAATATACTGAATAGAAGATATTTATAGTGTATATAAGTTTTTGTTAGTGACAAATAGGTGGAGTGGATTTCACTTGCTTGTAGCAGCGTTTCACTTTGTCTGTGTCAGCACAAGAGGTTCCAGTTTTGGTAGATGTTCAAGTTGAGTATGGTGTCAGGCAATGTGGAAATCATGTTTCCTCTTGCCTCTCCTCTTATCTTCTACAGCTATGTCTTCAGCTACTTTGTTCCAGTATCTTTCTTTGGAAATCCCTGTTTGTATCTTGTTTGCCTCTTTTCCTTACTCTTTAAATTGTAGAGTAAAAGCTTCACACAAAGCATAGTTACTCGTGCTAAAGTATCCATTTGCTTATGGGGTTTTCCTGACATGAGTTACTTCCAAATAAACTTCTGGGATGTTGATTTGTGGAGCTGAATAGGTGCTTGTAAACTCGAGGGAGCGCTTGAAATCTGTGCATAAGAAATCCTGCTCGGAGGAAAGAATATCAGGTTTGAGCTTCTGTGGAAGCTCTCTGATTTGGAATATAGTCTTCCAAACGCTGTTCCCTTCTGTCTCTTACCTCTGCGTGGACAAGTGGGAGTTTGCAGAGATGGAACCATTCTTGTGGTTCTAGTGATGGCTTTGAAAGCTGATGTGTTTTACCTCTGATTGGAGCTGTGTTGATGGGTTAGGGCTCACGACATTGATGGATATGAAAGTTCATTTTGTGTTTATTAGCATCACGGACAGTTATATATTTTATGTGTGGGAAGTACCTATGTATTTGTTCTTTAACAGCTGAAATATGAATAGGTATCACTTTCTGTTTGGTCACCTGTTGGCCTTTTTGTGTAGTAGTGAAAGCAGATTGTATGTGAAGAGGTGTCATGCAAACTGAAACATGTAGATAAAGAGTTTGTGAGGACTAAGCCTCTTCATCGAGCATCCTAGAGGAGCAATGAATTTCAGCAACTGTTTCTCCAGATCTTGTAGCTGCTGTTAATATTTGAGTCGATGTGGCTCATCTACATTTGAAATAATTGTTAGATTTTGAAGATAGGTCACCAAGTTGGGTGTTCAGTGGAGATATTACATTAATGCTGGCAGACAATGTATTGTAATGATTTTATTAGCTCTTTAAGGTTTTCTCACCATGTATCTTCTTTCAAGGTTAAGGCACGTAACTGATGGCTTTCAAACGGGTGCTGCTTATAAAAGGTCGCAGTTAAGAGGCTGGAAACTAAACATGGCTTTTGAGATTGTGTTTAAGTGGCACCTAGCTAGACGATTTTAGCGTTGAGTTTGGAAGGTGGTTTGGTACAGTGGTGGCAGAAGATTGTCTTTCTGTGGATTAGGAGCAGTTGCAGCTGCTGGAAGTCTTCCAGGATCTGGAAACTTCTTCGTGTCAGAAATAACTTCTGCAAAGTGAATGTGCATGGAGGAGACAGACCTTATGTATAATCCTGATCTGTATGTGTTTTACATATAGGCAGTGTTAGGTTACCATGAACAGACCTGGCAACATGGTGAATAATTAAGTATTCATATGCACTCTTGACTGGTTCATATGCTGGTTCATTAGGTCAATAATTTTCTCTGTTTACCGTGTGATGTTTTTAGACCATGGTGAGCAGTAGTTTGTTGAATCAGATTCTCCACAGGGCAGCCTGTCTGCTGTGTGTCAGCGTCTAGTAGACAGTAAAATGCTCATTTCTAGTCTGCTGTCAGTGGCAGACGTTGGCATTGTAGACTACAGTTGGATTTGTTTAAAATGTGGTTGAAATTCTTATTTAAAGGTCTCTCTTTTTAAGTGTCAGCGTAACCCTGCTGATTCTGTGTTTTGTTGCAGAACTACCCATGAGTTCTTGTTTGGTGCCCTTGCTGAACTTGTAGATAATGCCAGGTATGTACCTGAGACTGCCTAATTCCCAAGGTAAATTCAGTGAAGATTTAATTAGCCTGTCTATTTGTTGATCTCAAGCAATTTTCACATCTAGTAGACTGTACAAAAAATACGAAATAGAAGACTTTGCTGTAGTTCAGTATGAATATTTTCCTTGGTCCTCTTATACTGCCATATCTACTCCCTAAAAACCCATAATATTATTCCTGAAAAGGTAAGTTTGAATGAATCATGGAACAACTCAGATTGGAGGGAAAATGGTTAGAAGACATAAGATAGATTTAAGGAAAAAATAAGTCTTATTGTTTAAAGAAATTGGTAAAATAATAATTACTAGAGCTGGGACTCTACTTAGATAATCCATGACTCTTAGTATCAAACGTGGTGGTAGGATGAAAATGAAATCAGAAGTGGGATGTTGAAAAACAGAGCAAGAATGGTTAGAGCAATTATGACACTAGAGCAATTATGACTTGGTACTTGGAAACTGCAGGGTTTAGGCCACATTTCTCATATTTGCATTTGGGAATCCAGGCTATAGCTGTGTCGCAAGCCTGGCATGCTTATCTCTGGAGCTTCACAAAATATTCTGATATGGCATTATGGATATATTTTGAGATAGTTTTCTATCAAGCGTGAATTGTCACGCAATGCAGTTCGTAATGTAAGGAGCTGAAACTGGAAGATTCTGTGTAGGAAAAATGCTGTGTAGGGAATCAGCCACGCGTGTCTGCGCACTGTTGCTGTTTTCACTTTTGCTACAACATAGTTAAATGTGGCGTCTTTGAAATTAATGGCTGGCTTTCTCTTCAGCCTCTTGGTTCCTCCTCTGGCAAATTAGAAGTTGGCCTTCTGGGAAGAAGGTAGCTGTGCTTGACTGGAGATACAGAAACAAGACGAAGTGGCTTTGGTATTTGGGAAGTGGGGGGTTTATTACAGCACTACAACAGCATTTCTTCTGATCAGCAAACCAAGGGTCTACATGGAAGAAAATAGGTTTTGAGAAGAGGGCAGTAGTGCTGTATGTGCTGCTTTTTCAAATACAGTGGGATGCGTGGTGTATGAAGGGCTTTACTTAAATGATCTTGTAATGACACAGTTTCCTATGACAACCTTGAATGTATTTGGACGGAGTTTTATTAAACTTTTTATAGGCAGCTTGACAGAAGAAATGTAGGTATTTGTTTCATGCAGGAGGGAGCTCAGAAGCGTGTGCTTATTTGATTCCCAACCCTCCGCCCTTAATATGACTTCTGTTAAATAGCCAGTGACATTCAGAGTAACTAGGTTTAGTCGTGTGGCAGCAGTGTCTTGTGATCTTGTGATAGAGTTTGGGTTCAAGTAGGCAAAAAGTAGAACAATGTGTCTTTTAACTTGTCTGTTAGTGCTGACTGTGGGGCCTTTGTGGACTTTGATCTCTGCAGCCAGTTCATTCTGGAAATTATTGTATGTGCATGAGTTCTAGCTTCATTTCTATTTGATATTTGAATACTGATTGTGATTTTATTGCTTTGTAGAGATGCAGATGCCACAAGAATAGACATTTATACTGGTAAGTCATTCCTGCTGCTTCCTTGCACGTCAGCAGTTAAGTCAGTTCTTAACTTGGATTTAGGCTGCAAAATGTGTGTTGAACCTGGTAGAATAAGAGTGAGGGTGTTTATGCCCATTACTGTGTTCGGTTTTGGGCCCCTCACTACCAGAAGGACATTGAGGTGCTGGAGCATGTCTAGAGAAGGTTAATGAAGTGGGGAATGGTCTGAAGCACAAGTCTGCTGAGGAGTGGCTGAGGGAACTGGGGTTGTTTAGCCTGGAGAAAAGGAGGCTGAGGGGAGACGCTATCACTCTCTACAACTACCTGAAAGGAGGTTGTAGCCAGGTGGGGGTTGGTCTCCCAAGTAGCAAGCGATAGGACAAGAGGAAATGGCCTCAAGTTGTGCCAGAGGAGGTTTAGATTGGTTGTTAGGAAAAGTTTCTTCACTGAAAGGGTTGTCAATCACTGGAACAGGCTGCCCAGGGAAGTGGTGGAGTCACCATCCCTGGAGGGATTTAAAAGACGTATAGATGTGGTGCTTAAGACATGGTTTAGTGGCTGGACTTGGCAGTGTTAGGTTAACGGTTGATCTTGATGATCTCAGGGATCTTTGCCAACCTAAATAATTCTATGATTCTGCTGTTTGTCCTGTGCCCCAGTGCCTGTTGTCTTTCAAAAAGTACAAATAACTTGGGCAAGCACTGAGATCAGCCTTCAGCTGAGGTCAGGTAAAGTGAGTGTTTATTTATATGAGATGCTTAAGAAGCCAGCTTTTATACTGTGCTTTTGCAGTTGTTTAACCACAGCCGGTAACTGAGCACCACGCATCCACTCGCTCCCCCCAGTGGGATGGGGAGGAGAATGGAAGAAAAAAACAAACTCGTGGGTTGAGATAAAGACCATTTAATAGGATATCAAAGGAAGAGAATAACCAACAACAACAATAATAATAATATATATAGACAAGTGATGCACAAATCCAGTTGCTCACCACCTGCAAAAACAACCCAATGCCCACTCTGTTTCTGAGCAGCCATCCCACCTCCCGGCTGGCTTCCCCAGTTCTGTCCGGAGCATGATGTTCTATGGCAGGGAACATCCCTTTGCCAGCCTGGGTCAGATGTCCTGGCTGTGCTCTCCAGCTTCTTGTGCACCTGGCAGAGCCTGAGAAGCTGAGAAGTCCTTGACTTAGCGTAGGCACTGCAACCACCCAGCAACAACTAAAACCATCAGTGTGTTACCAACATTATTCTCATACTAAATGCAAAACACAGCATGATACTAGCTACTAGACAGAAAGTTAACTCTATCCCAGCCAAAACCTGTACAGTAGCATATATTTACATACAGTTATAAGTGCAAAAGAAGTTCTTAGTTGTTCTGTAACAAAAATCTGGTGTTTCTTCTAACAGCTTAACCATATTGGGGTTGTGAAAGTCCAGTTTATTGTGTTACTTCTGTCGTGAACAGTGATTCCATTTTATGGAACTTCTTTTGCTTTTGGGAGTACTGAATAACTCTTCTCTTGTAGAACGACAGGAAGACCTACGAGGTGGATTCATGCTGTGTTTTTTGGATGATGGAATGGGAATGGATTCAAGTAAGTGACAGGAAGTTATGCCTGCATTTTCAAGCTGAGGTTTTATTACATGGCTTAAGCTGAATTAACAGCTTGGTTCTGTTGAAAGGGGCATGTTCCATGCCTGGATACGTGTACCTGCCTCTGCACTGGCTCTTTCGCACTGTATCTTCTATCAAACTGTTCACCTCTTCAGTTGCGGAAAACTAATCTGGCCAAAAGAAAATTGTTTTGCTGCATTATAGAGTTGAGTCAGCCTGGCCTGTGGTTTTTCAGCACACCAAAGTTGGCCTTGGGGCTGGAGGGAGAATAGTGTAGCCAGAAAAGGAAATAAGCACAAGCTTTGATGGCCATAACCCTTTTCCCCATTAGAGGCTGCCAAGCAGGTAGTGTATCTCAGGTCTAATAAGAAAGTATGCCATGGCAGAAATTGAAAGCTTAGCTTTGAAAGCATTTTGCCATTGTTTCATCATTGGCATTGTGATTGAGATCAATACTTGACAATATAAAATCTTAGGAGTATGAGAAGAATGTAGCAGTTCTGCTGTGTCGTAAGAATTGATGTAAATACGTGCTGTATCTAGTCTGAGAAAAGCCTTGCTTTGCTTTAGCACTGTTGACTCTCGTCACCTTCTTTATGTCTTGAAGATGGTAAATCCTCCTGTGAGAAGCTCTCTACTGGGCAGAAATGGGCTAAATTGGAAGGTTTTGGAGAAGGTGTAGGAGATGGGTCAATAAGCATTGACTAATGTTTTTGTTATGATCCCGCAGTGCTTTAAGGTCCTCTTGTGATATGAGGCATTTAGTTCTGTTTATTAACGCTTATGAAAATACATTAATGTCTTTGATACACAGATTTGTGACCTGCATGAAGGAATTCAGTTTGAACTCTAGATGCCTTCTGTGTATTCTCTGTAATACAGTTAAGGATGCTAAACAGGTCTTCTGAGAGTGCTCTTTGGTCACCAATGGAATTGAAGGCAGCAATTAAGCCCCATCCATAATACAAGTTCAGAGACTTAACTGTGGCCTTCTCACAAGCCTTTGGATCAGGGAGAAATACAACCTTTCCTGCGTGTGTTGAAAACTACATTTGTGTCTGGATCAAGAGTAGAAGGTGGAAAATGTCTGTTCTAATACCACAGAGTCTAATAGCAGCTTTTACACTGTTGTTGCTCCCGTATTGATGATTTTGTGACAAAGTGGGATTTAAGTATTGGCTAAGTATTCAGTTGCTTCTTTTGACTGATCTTTCTGCTAAATCTTGAAGGATTTTGTCCTGACTTCGGTAGTCTGAGATACCCTGTAAAGGAGATTGGCAGATACTGTGGATTGTAGTGATATTTCACAGCCCTATACATCTTATACAGCAAATACCCTATAATTTATGTCCTTTGACTATCTTGATGCTTGCATCGAAGTGTGGTTTGTTCTGTGTCGGAAAGAAAATCTTTTTTTAAAGTTTTATTTTAAATAGACTGTGAAGATATCTTTGGCTCTTTCCAGGACTTTGCTTTTCAGAATGTAAAATTGGTATGCAACTTTGTTTAGTGCTTTCAAAAAAGCCTTTCTTAATTTTCAGTAGTCTGAGACATATTGTTTTGATGCAAAGTCTAGCTCTAGTGATCACATCTTCATGGCTTCAATGCTGGGTGGTCATTATAAGTTTGATATGCATTTGAAAGTCACTTGACCAAGGGCAGCCAGGTAGAAACTCTATTCGCTGCACTGTTTGCCTGTCAACATAGACAAAAGTGGCTGGGGAGAGTCTGTTATTGTAACTCTCTACATGGGCCCCTCCCTGTTTCTTTCCCTGGCTCATAGAGATCTGAGTTTAATTTCTGATAATGCAGGAACTACCAGTTTTAAAGGCATCTTGAAGATCTCTGAAAGCTGATTTTAGGAGGTGTCAGCAGGAGACCTTTTATTGGACTTTTCTCCCTTCTCTTCTTGTTTTGAAAATAGCATCAACATCCATACATTGAAAGGACAGCTTAGAAGGCTGGATGAGGCATCATCTCAGGGGATGAGTAAATGAACCCAGGTGTATCTGGGCACTTCCACACAGAGGGAAGAGCTGAACTGCTTAAGTGAACTGTTCCATTAACATGTTCTCTGTGTCGCTCTGTCCTGTTGCCTGTTCAGTCTCACTGGTGGAGTTCTGTGTTGGACACTGCTAGATTTGTCTGGCAAGCTGTGGAAACAGAGTATAGTGAAGCAGTAGGCCAAATTTGAGTGCTCTGTCTGATAGCTCCTGATTGTCAAGCCGGATGGCAGCTCCTCAACTAAAATTAGTGGAAGGTGTAAGTGATTAGCATTTCTAAAAACTGGTTGTGTTTGGCAAGTGCCTCCTACTGCAGTTGCATTCAGAACTTGCTGCCTTGGGCTCTCTTAATGATCACACTGGATTGTGTGGTCTGAACATCAAAAGCACATTGAGCACGTTTGTACTCAAGCTGCAAACATCTCTGTTGAGTCATAAGTTATCAAAAGATCAGAGGATTCAGTGGTGCCACAATACAGATCTTTTCTAAAAAAGCATTGCGTCCCACAGGGAGATACTAAGATGATAGTACTGCTCCAAAAGTTTGGCTTTTTTATAAGGGACTAAATAGGGATATTTTTTATAAGGGACTAATTACAAACCCAAACAGTAGATCTCATGCAGCACATCTTAGATCAGGATTTCCCATGTTGTCAGTGGCATCACTACAGAGGATACTTAGGCTTGAGAATTTTACCTACTGCTTGGGCTCTGAAGGTGCTGCATGAATTTTAACATCTTTGTCAGCGACATGGGCAGCGGGATCGAGTGCACCCTCAGCAAGTTTGCTGACGACATCAAGCTGTGTTGTGCGGTCAACTTGCTGGATGGAAGGGATGCCATCCAGAGGGACCTTGACAGGCTGGAGAGGTGGACCTGTGCAAACCGGATGAAGTTCAACAAGGCCAAGTGCACGATCGTGCATGTGGTCAGGGCAATCCCAAGCACTACAGGCTGGGTGGAGAATGGATTGAGAGCAGCCCTGAGGAGAAGGACTTGGGGATGTTGGAGGACCAGAAGCTCAACATGAGCCAGCAATGTGTGCTCACAGAAAAGCCCAGAAAGCCAACTGTGTCCTGGGCTGCATCCCCAGCAACATGACCAGCAGGTCGAAGGACGGGATTCTGCCCCTCTACTCTGCTCTGGTGAGACCCCCCTGCAGTACAGCGTCCAGCTCAGGGGTCCCCAGGACAACAAGGACACGGAGCTGTTGGAGTGAGTCCAGAGGAGGCCACGGAGATGCTGCGAGGGCTGGAGCACTTCTGCTATGGAGACAGGCTGAGAGGGTTGGGGTTGTTCAGCCTGGAGAAGAGAAGGCTCCGGGGAGACCTTATAGCATGTTCCAGTCCCTAAAGGGGCTACAGGAAAGCTGGAGAGGGACTGTTGACAAGGGGGAATGGCCTTACGCTTAAGAGGGTAGATTTAGATGAGATATTGGGAAGAAATAGGGAAGAAAGGGTGGTGAAGCCCTGGCACAGATTGCCCAGAGAAGCTGTGGCTGCCCCTGGCTCCCTGGCAGTGTTCAAGGCCAGGCTGGATGGGGCTTTGGGCAACCTGGGCTAGTGGAGGGTGTCCCTGCCCATGGCAGGGGGTGGAACTAGATGGTCTTTGAGGTCCCTTCCAACCCAAACCGTTCTATGATTCCATGATGAATTTAATGAATCAGAATGTAGGTTGAATGATTCAGTGAATCAACCTGTAGGTTGAAAAAGTATAACACCTAATTTAGGAAGTGATCTGTAATTGTATTCTTAAAGGATTGAAGAAAATAAGTCTTTAACTTACATTTTAGAATCATAGAACAGCCCAGGTTGGAAGGGACCTCAAAATTCATCTGGTCCAACCTTTTCTGGGAAGGGGAGCCTAGATGAGATGATTTAGCACCCTGTCCTGTCACATCTTGAAAATCCCCAGTGATGGGGACTCCACCGCATCCCTGGGAGGTTGTTCCAGCAATTGGTTATGAAACGTCTCGCAGTGCAACTTGTACTCATTGCCCCTCGTCTTTTCCATGTGGCTTCTTGTCAAGAGGGAGCCTTCATACTTTTTGTAGCTGCCCTTTAAGTACTGGAATACTGTGATGAGATTCCCCCTCAGCCCTCTCTTCTCCAGGAGGAAGAGACCTAGCACGTTCAGTCTTTTCTCATAGGGCAGGTTCTCCAGCTCTTTGATCATCATCTTTGGACCCTGTCCAGTCTGTCTGCATCTTTCTGGAATTGAGGAGACCAGAACTGGACACAGGTGCAGCCTGACAAGCACTGAGCAGGGTGGGATGAACGCATCTCTATGCCCCTGTGGATGCAGCCCAGGATCCCATTTGCCTTCGTTGCTACAGCGGCGCACTGCTGACTCATGTTCAGCTTGTTGCCCACCAGGACCCCCAGGTCCCTTTCAGCACAGCTGCTCCCCAACCACACAGATCCCAGCCTGTACTGGACTCTTTGGTAATTTCATCCCAGGTGCAGGACCTTGCCCTTCCCTTGAAGTCATACAGTTCCTGCTTGCCCACTCTACCAGCCTATCCAGGTCTCTGTCTGAGGTGACTCCTTTCTTCTGATGTGTCCCGCTTACCACCATCAGCAAACCTGGTGAGGCGCTTTCGATCCCAGCATTATGAAGATGTTGAACAGCATGGGGCACAGCATTGATCCCTGGGGGACCCCACTTGCGTCAGGCTGTCAGCCAGTGTAAAAACCATTGGCAATCACCCTTTGAGCATGGCCTGTGAGCCAGTTTCCTACCCATCTTGCAGACCACCCATCCAGTCTGTCTTGCCAGTGTGTCCAGCAGAAGGCTGTGGGAAAGTGTCCAATGCTTTGCTGAAGCCCAGCTAAACATCACTGCTCTCCCCATGTGGACAGGGAAGTGCTGCCTTGTTGTAGAAGGTGACCAGGTCAGTCATATGTGACTTGCCTTTGGTAAATCCATGCTGGCTTATCCCAGTCATCTGCTTCATTTGGCTTGTAATAGTTTTTAAGAGGAGTCATTCCATTCCTTTCCCAAGGATTGAAGTAAATATATCAGTTCTTGCTCCTTTAAACTATATTTTTGAAGTTTGGAAGCTCAAAAGTGCTTTTGTTTTACTGGATGCAGTTAACTAAGTACTAATGCATTGGTTATTTTATTAGATCTTGTATTTTTAAAATACTGTTTATCCAAGGCTCACAATGGTGAGGAATAATGTTTAAATGTAACTGGGATTCTAGCACTTATTTTAAAGTGAGTATACGCGTGTTTGTGTGTAGGCAGTGACACTCGGGACCACTCTCAGGGGAGTGACCTACGAATTTCTCAGGGAAGATATCTCTTTAACCTTGTAGCACATTGACGTTTCATCTCAAGTTAACAGATTTTTGAAATAAATCACAGGAATGTGTGTCAAACTGATTTGTCAGTTACTAGCTGTGTTCAGTCATTTCCCTCAGGTGCCTGGCTGTCAGTGTTTGTTACAGTGGTGAAAGACATCAGAGCTTCTCCTCTGTTCCCCTGTCCCAGGTAAAGCTTGACTGGAAGTAATCTTGGTTTGGGCTGATTTCCCTGAGGTACTAAATTAGATACTTTGGCTGTGGGATATTTTTTGAGGGTGCTGTCCAGTCCACTTCAAGTACTCTACCTAATGCAAATATAGCAGATGAGTTTATGCAGAAGGCAGGACGGGTAATTTTCTGTGCTCAGATCAGGACCTTCTTTAGTGTATTCTCAACTGGAGAATTTGGAAATATGAGAGGACTCTCCTCAAAGGGTGAGGCCGGGTCTGACTTCAGTGGCCACTTTCTGATCCATAGTGGGGAAGCGGGGAGGTATGACTGGTGACCTGTTAGCAGGGGAGCAGGCAGCTGCCTGCAGGGATCTTGGTGGTGTGCTGTAACAGCCTGTCTGTCATTCAGGAGGGTGTTTCGTTGCTGTCCTGGAGGACCAGCAGTCAGGAACTAAACAGCTCTGTTCCTCAGTTCTTCATCCCAGGCATCTGATGTTTCTTATTAGGAAACTTTTTATCTGTGCCCTTGATTCCTTTTCTTGGGCTCAGAAGATCAATCTGCCATCTTGAGCAAATTGGATTGTTTTTTCTCTCATCTGTTTGGCAAGATCACATCACCCCCCTTTTTGTTGCCAGGGAGTGAGTTTGGTTTGTTGTTTTTTTTAAAATCCAGTAACTCTGAGACACGACAAAATGAAGACAGTGTGACTAAAATAGCCTTAAGTGAAACTCCGTCCAGAGCCTTAACTCAAAAATGCTGGGACAAAAGTCATTTGTACCTTAATTCTTGGGAGGAGGTAAGGATTAAATTTCTGCCAAAGACAGCAAGCCTGGAGCAGAGAGATGCTCCCTTGCAGTCCCCCTTGCTCGGCATCATCTTTGCCCCTCTGCCCAGAAAGAAGAATCTTTATAGGCTGATTTTGGACATCCAGCATTGAGTGATAAACCATATGGTCACCTTTTCTGAGAGAGGAAATGCTTCAGACAATTACTCTCTTCCCTTTTTAGGCTTCTCAAAGTTTTCTTAAAAATAGTTGTTGATACAACTTTTTGTATGGCAAAAGGGTTCCAGTAGCTTTCTCTTCTTAGAATATCCCCTGTCTTCTTTTCTGACCAGGCTTCAAAACTAACACAGTAATAGTAATAATAGTAATAATAATCATATCATCATCAATATCCTTACCCACACCTCCAAATACAAGATAATCTAAATTTTTTTTGTTTGGCTAGAAAATACTATAGTAGGCTGAAGGAAAGGAAGAGGTACTCTCATCCAGTCAAAAGTTGGTTTTGAAATAGTTGCGGACCTCCGTTATGAACATACTGAATTGAGGCAATGTGATGCTTGCACAGTTGTTCTGTATTTTTGCCTTGTAGTTTATGGCTTTAAACCTGAATGTCACTTCAGTGGAAAATGGCATTCTTACACCCAGGTCAGTGATTTTTGTGTTAGACCAATGGTATTAGTACTAAACCTCTTACTGTACAAACTCACTGTCAGTACTGGTGGACTTGGGTAAGTCTCCTGTGTGCTTAAATCCAGCTTGTCCATGGGCTCAGCCTCCACATAGCTGGCTGGTGGGGTGAGATGTCCTATGCTCCCTCACAGCTTGTATACACATTTGAGGGCTGTAATTGTTGTTAGCCTTCCTGTTAAGGCACTTTGTGTTCCTTGTCTCTGGAATTGCATTTCATTTGTCCCGGTAAACTCTATGGTGAAACGATTGCTATCCCTTCGGGGAAGGGAGAGGAATTGTTTTGCCCTATGGATGATGTTAAAATGCTTTATCCCTTGAACAATAGAAAGACTTGAACTAAAAATGACAAACCCTCTCAGCTACGAAGCCATCACATCCTTTCATTTTGTCCTGTGCTAATAAAATACTCTGTTAATTGCTGTGGTACTTGCTAGTACTGCCTTTTCACCCACAGCTGTCCTGCTGTCAGTACTCCAGCAATCTGCTGCAAAAAATAGTTTTTGTCTTACTAGTGCATTAATTAATCATGAGTGTTCAGTTCAACACCGTGAAGAAAAAGTAATGTTTATCCTAAATTCAAGACCTTTTTTATAGTACTGACTTATGCTCTAATGCCAGTGGTTTCAAGTCTGTGGTGTCAGCAGTACCCACAGTACAGCAGAGCTGCAGTGTCCCAGGGTATGTTTTGGTTTGTGAGCATGTTGATAACGTTGGTGGACACAACAGATCATCTTCTGGACATTCTTTTGTGTAAAAAAAACCAAACAAAAAACAAACCACAAACCCCAAATGTATTCGTGCAGTTCAGATGGGGCACTGGGCTAGCCTGAAACTTAAAATTCTTTTTGTCAGCGTAATGGCATCTGTACAAAGCTTTTGATAATGTAAATGCCATCAAGCAATGTATATTGTACAGGGCTGTATGGTAGAGCTTCAGGATGAGTCTTTGGCTTGGGCTTCTGGACTCTTCCATGCCATAGTCTTTCCATGTTACTTAGTGGTGAATAGGTTTATTTAAGATGTGAGTGTGTGTGTCTGTATATTAAAATACACATTTTTTGTTCCTTGTCTCTTGTTCCAGATGAAGCTGCCAGTGTTATTCAATTTGGTAAATCAGCCAAGCGATCACCTGAGTCAACTCAAATTGGGCAGTATGGGAACGGCTTGAAATCGTAGGTATAACAAAAGCCAGCCTCCTGAGATTATGGAGGTTAGAGTTGAGATAGTAAATGTGTTTTTTGCTTGGGGGTGTACATCTTTTTTTCCAGAAAAAAAAAAAAAGGCAGATGAAATCTAAATAAAGATACCACGGTTGGGTAAACAGCTCAATAAACATCTGCTGTGGTTCTTCAGTGGCCAAGAAGTCTGTCCAAAGCTGATGAGAGTGTTTTGCCTCTACATTTGCATTGTGCAGAGGGTGCAGATCAGAGCTGGGGAAAAAAATGATAGAGCAGGAAACAAAACCTTAATACTCCTGTGGCAGACAGATAGTAAAATTGGAACAAAAAAGTGCTGCAGCCTCTCACTAGGAAAGTTGTCTGGTGCAGGTCAGGTGGACTTACAACTTTTTTTCTTAAATCAAACAAATGCATGAAGAAGAAGGGGAATTATGGAAAGAATAAGAGGAGGGGTTGGGATCAGTGGCAGAGGAACAGAGGTGGGCAGGAAATCGTACTGGTTGGAAGGGATTTGCTAGGAAAGAGAAGTGTTTGCTGTGGTGAACTGGTGTCTTTGGGAAAGTTAGAGGGCTTTTATGGCTTTCTCTGATCAGCTGTTCAGCTTTATGCTGTTCCATGTGGCTTGATTATTTATATGCATCCTACTGGGGAAATCTGTAGGACTCTAAATCTCTGAAAATAGGTATATTTTAATATAAATATTTATATTAATATCTTGATAAAAATAGAAATATTTTATATATTTTAATATATATTTTAATATAAATAAATAGAGGGTGTAAGGGATCTTGAGATACTGTTGATCCAGCTGCAGTGCATGACAGATCCCAGATCCTGCCTGTGCACTTCAGGTCAGATCTCTGTCCTGTTCTTAACTTTGACCAAGAGACATAGTATGTAATGGCTGAGAAATGCAGTCCGAAGCCTAAACATGAGAAAGGTGAGCTTTGATATTGTATTAAGCCAATCTACAGAGAACTGAACTGAGAGAACATTAATCCTTCTTTTGAGGTAATGTTAATTTTCCTGTTCAGACTTTTTGGATGAGCTGGATAATAGAGTAAAAGAGAAGGCACTGTTGGGCATAGGAAAGTGGGGAGGGAGATGGGACGGTGCCTTTTTGTGACAGCTAGCTATGAAGTTGCGTTAGCTGAAGTGTCAGTGAGTCTTTTGAGTTAGATATTAGGAAATAAATTGTCTGTCTTCCAGAAACTTGTCTGCTGCTATTCATTCTGTATACAGTGAAATGAAGTGTGCATATACTTTCTCACTTACATTTCTGCTCATATATTTGAAGGTTATTGTCATACCATAGCTTAGTCATCGTTTTTAGATTTTGAAAAAAAAATTTTTTTTAAACTTTCTGCATAGTGTAAGCCTGGAAGACCACGCTGTACTAATGCATCTCGTAATTGTGACTAGTGTTAAATGTTTTGAAATGTTATGGAAATGTCCAGATTGAGATGTCTTCTGAAAGGAATGAGATGTTGCTGTTTTCTTCTGCCTTACCTGGTATTGGCATCTTATAATTGAAGGTAATGGCAATCACAGAATCCCAGACTGGTAGGGCTTGGAAGGGACCATCTAGTCCAACCCCCTGCTACAGCAGGATCACCTTGAGCATGTTGCACAGGATCGCGTCCAAGTGGGTTTTGAATCTCTCCAGAGAAGGAGACTTCACAGCCTCTCTGGGCAGCCTGTCCCAGTGCTCGGTCACCCTCAGAGTAAAGAAGTTTTTCCTCATATTGAGATGGAACTTGCTGTGTTCCAGTTTGTGCCCGTTGCCCCTTGTCCTGTCACTGGGCACCTCTGAGAAGAATCTAGCCCCATCGTCTAGACACCCACCCTTTAGATATTTATAAGTGTTGATTGGATCCCCTCTTGATCTTCTCCAGGCTAAACAGACCCAGCTCTCTCAGCCTTTCCTCATACAAGAGATGTTCAAGTCTCCTAATCAACTTTGTAGTCCTCTGCTGGACTCTCTCCAGTAGTTCCCTGTCTGTCTTGAACTGGGGAGCACAGAACTCCAGATGTGGCCTCACCAGGGCAGAGTAGAGGGGGAGGAGAACCTCCCTTGACCTGCTGGCCACCCTCTTCCTAATGCACCTCCAGAACACCATTGGCTTTCTTGGCCATGAGGGCACACTGCTGGTCATGGAGAGCTTGTTGTCCATCAGAACTCCAATGTCCTTCTCCGCAGCGCTGCTTCCCACCAGGTCAACCCCAACCTGTACTGGTGCCTGGGGTTATTCCTCCCTGAGTGCAGGACCCTGCACTTGACCTTGTTGAATTTCATTTGGTTCCTCTTTGTCCAATTCTCTAGCCTGTCCAGATCTCACTTAATGGGAGCACAGCTTTCTGGTGTGTCAGCCACTCCTCCCAGTCATTGATGAATATGTCGAATAAGACTGGACCCAGCACTGACCCTTGCAGCACACCACTAGCTACAGGCCTCCAACTAGACTCTGCGCTGCTTATCACAACCCTCTGGGCCCTGCCATTCAGCCAGTTCTCAAACCACCTCACTGTCCACTCATCCAACCCACGCTTCTTAAGCTTGCTTATGAGGATATTATGAAAGATGGTGTCAAAAGCCATGCTGAACTCAACGTAGGCAACATCCGCTGTTCTCCCTTCATCCACTCAGCCAGTCATGCCAACGCAGAAGGTTATCAGATTGGTCAGGCAGGATTTCCCCTTGGTGAATCCATGCTGACCACTCCTGATAACCTTCTTTTCCTCCACCCCAGAATAAGGTGTTCCATCACCTTTCCAGGGATGGAGGTGAGGCTGACTCGCCTGTAGTTCCCTGGGTCCTCCTTCTTTCCCTTTTTGAAGACCAGAGTGACATTGGCTTTCCTCCAGGCCTCAGGCACCTCTCCTGTTTTCCATGACCTTTTAAAGATGATTGAGAGCAGCCTAGCAATAACATCTGCTAGCTCCCTGAGCACTCATGGGTGCATCCCATCAGGGCCCATGGATTGGTGGATGTTGAATTTGCCTAGATGTTCTCTACCCCGATCCTCCTTGACCAAGGGAAGGTCTTCCTTTTGCAAGACTTTCTTTCCTACCTCCAAGGTCTGGGATTCCTGAGGGCTGGCCTTAGCAGTAAAGACTGAGGCAAAGAAGGCATTCAGTAACTCTGCCTTTTCTGTAACCTCTGTCACCAAGCCACCCACCTCATTCAGCAGCGGGCCCACATTTTCCCTAGTCTTCCTTTTTCTGCTGATGTATTTGAAAAAGCCCTTCTTGTTGTCTTTGACATGGCTTGCCAGTTTTAATTCCAAGTGGGCCATAGCCTGCCTTCTTGCATCCCTGTGTTCTATGACTACATGTCTGTGTTCCTCCCAAGTGGCCAGTCCCTTTTTGCACATTCTGTAAAGTTCTTTCTTCCCTTTAAGTTTTTCCAGGAGCTCCTTGCTCATCCATGCAGGTCTCCTTCCTCCTTTGCTTGATGTCCTGCTCTTTGGGATGCATCGATCTTGAGCTAGGAGGAAGTGGTGCTTGAATATTGACCAGCCCTCTTGGGCCCCCTTACCTTCCAGAGCCCTAACCCGTGGGATTCTCCCAACCAGGTCTTTGAAGAGGCCAAAGTGAGCTCTCCTGAAGTCCAGGGTTGTAATCCTATTGATTGCCCTGCTCCTTCCATGCAGGATCCTGAACTCCACCATCTTGTAGTCACTGCAGCCAACACTGCCTGCAACCTTCACATCCCCAACCAGTCCTTCTTTCTTTGTTAGTACAAGGTCCAGCAGCACCCCTCTCCTCGCAGGGCTCCTCCACCACCTGTGTTATCAGTGCTCTGCTGGAACCTCTTGGACTGTGCGTGCCTGGCTGCGTTGCCTTTCCAGAAGATATCAGGGTGGTTGAAGTCCACGGTGAGGACCAGGGCCTGTGATTGTGAGGCTACTTCCAGCTATCTGTAGAAGGCCTCATCAACTTCCTCTTGCTGATCAGGTTGCCTGTAGTAAACACTCACAACAGTGTCACCTGTATTAGCCTGCCCCTTAATCCTTACCCATTAGCTCTTGACTCATTCTTCATCTGCCCCTGTGCGGAGCTCAGTACGTTCCAGTTGCTCATAGAGAGTAACTCCACCACCTTGCTAGCCTGTCTTTCCTAAAAAGTACATAGTTATCCATTCAGTCAATTCAAGCACATTCCAGTCATGCGAGCTATCTGACCATGTCTCTGTAGTTGCAATGAGATCGTGGCCCTGTGACCGCACACAAATCTCTAGTTCTTCCTGTTTATTCCCCATGCTGTGTGCATTGGTGTACAGGCACTTCAGAGAGGTAATCGAGCATGCAGGTTTCCCTGGAGGGTTGCAAGAGGGTCCACCATAGCCATACTCACCCTTGAGGTGGTTGGCTTTCTGGTTCTCACCTTGGGAGGCAGTTACGGGACATTTGTTGCTGCTGTGGTTGTCCTGGCTTATTCCTCTGTTGGATGCGATGGCATGAGCATTGTCACTTTGGACCCCACCCCCCATGTCCTTCAGTTTAAAGCCCTCTTCACCAAGTTGGCCAGCCTGCTGCCAGAACATCCCATTGTCATATAAGCCAAAACTCTTGCGATGGCACCAGCCACGTAGCCAGGAGTTGATATGCATTATACCTCTATTTCTGGCTGCCCCCTTTCCTCCCAGAGGTAGAATGGAGGAAAAGATAACTTGGGCACCAATGTTTTTCACTTGCACCCCCAGGGCTTTGTAGTCCTCCTTGACTTCTAGTTGAACCCCCAGGTTCTGGCTTGCAGTGTCATTCATGCCCACGTGAAAGAGTAGCAGTAGAGCACAAGTCTGTGCTCTTGAAGGAGAAAAATCAGTAATGTGGTCTGCTTTCTAGAAAGTGTTGTGCATCAGATGTAACATGCAGACTGAAATCTGTCTTCAGGGGTTCCATGCGGATTGGGAAGGACTTTATCCTGTTCACAAAGAAAGACAATACCATGACTTGCCTCCTCTTGTCACGGACGTTCCATGAGGAAGAAGGCATCGATGAGGTTTGCATGTACTTTGTTTTAATGAACTAATGTGGTGAATGCTGTCTCATCTGAACTTCCCCAGCTCTCCCAGGAGAAGAGTCTGTGTCAGTGTTGGTTGCCAGTCTGGTTGGATCCATGTATGGTTTTCCCTTGGTGATACGCTTGTTTGGGTTCTGCAAAGTCATCACAGATTTTTTCCTTTTGGTTTTAATTCTGTTTCAGAGGTCTGTCTAAACTACAGCAAGTTTGAAGGGCTCGTTTCAATCACTTAAAGTTGCTTATACTGAGATCAGGACATGCCCAGACTTCTTGCATTTTCCTTTTCCCACAAAATTTGAGTTTGAGTTGCATTTAAAATTATTGCTCTGATTTGATATCCTGTAGAGACCTAAGGTGTGATTGAAGTTGCTACCCACAGGTCATAAACTCCAGATATGTCTCTTCTTTCAGATTTTTTTCTTTTTTAATAAAAAAATCAGTGTGGTTCTACCATTGAAAACTTGTGTATCTTAATAGATAATTCAGGCATTGTTGTTCTGTATCCAGACTTTTAACAGGGAAGTATTTTTTTGCTCAAGCACAAGTATTTTCCAGGCAAGGCAGATAATGAAAAGTTTTATATTTCCACTGGGATGGTATCTAAGAAAGCATTCTCCATTGTGATAGTGGAGCTAGTGGCCAGCTGATGGCCAGGTTGGGAACAGTGGTGTAGTTCCCACAGTGGCTGTGGAGCCAGAAATTTTGGCTTGACCTCAATTCTAAAGTGATGATGGGATTCGCTGTCCTTGATAGGCAGCTGCAGTCTGTAATTCTATATGTGTTTTTGTTCTAAACAACAGAAAATACCAGTAACTGTGCTAGAATCCTATAAAAATAATAAAGAGTGAGGTAAGGATAAATACGAGTGAAGGATATTTGAGTTCAAGGGAGAAGTTAAGCAGAGAGGTTGACTTTTTAAAGCAGCAGAGTTTGGGTGGTTGTTCTAGTATTATGAAAGTTGTTACAAGAGGAGGAGAAAAAAAAGCCATTGAGTGTGTGAGTAGCCAGTACCATATCAGTTACTTGGGAATGGTTTATTCTAAGACTAGATGTTGTAGGAAGGCAATTCAGAGGCTGGCAAACAGGGGTCCTCGAGCATTTGACAGATGTACAAACCACTGAAAAGTTAGGAGGGACTCTTGTAGTGACTTGGAGGGCTGTTGAAAGGGGTAAGTCACTCGGCCATGGTCTGCAGAAGGGGCTGACTGGAGTGGGTGAGCCTGAGTCGCTCTTGGTATGATGCAATTTGCAGGTCATTGTTCCCCTGCCCACCTGGAATGCATGGAGCCGGGAGCCTGTGACTGACAACATGGAGAAGTTTGCAATTGAGACGGAGCTAATTTACAAGTATTCCCCTTTCAAATCAGAACGGGAAGTGATGGAGCAGTTTAATAAGATCCATGGTGAGAAAGGTACGTATGGATGGTGCTGGTCATGGGCATTTGGGGTTTGGCTGGGATTCAGCTGATCAGCTTGTTACTTCCTCAGGCACCCTGGTGATCATCTTTAACCTCAAACTAATGGATAATGGAGAACCAGAGCTGGATGTGACTTCTGACCCTCGAGACATTCAGATGGCAGAAACACCCCCAGAGGGAACGTAAGTGTGACGAGCGTTACAAGCCCTTGGGCTCCTCTCAATTTATGTGTAGGGTTTGGCTATATGCTGCGTGCATGTGTTTTTGAAAAGCTTCTCTTTCTGTGGCAAATAGGAGAATTTAGAAGGTCTTTAGTTTGTTCTTTAGCAGCCTGGAGTTCATGCATGTGTCGTGGTTTAACCCGGCAGGCAGCTAAAACAACCACACAGCCATTTGCTCACTGCCCCCTGCAGTTGGACGGGGGAGAGAATCGAAAAGAAAAAGGTAAAACTCGTGGGTTGGGATAAAGACAGTTTAATAGGACAGAAAAGGAAGAGAATAATAACAACTACAACAATAATAATATAATACAAAACAAGTGATGCAGAGCACAAGTGCTCACCACCTGGAACTGATGCTCAGCTAGTTCCTGAGCTGTGCCCCTCCTGGCCCACACCCCCAATTATATAGGGAGCATGACGTCATATGGTATGGAATATCCCTTTGGCCAATTGGGATCAGCTGTCCTGGCCATGTCCCCTCCCAGCTTCTTGGGCACCACCAGCCTTCTCATTGGCAGGGCCACATGAGAAGCTGAAAAGTCCTTGACTGCTTGGCAACAACTAAAACATCAGTGTGTTACCTACATTGTCGTCATCCTAAATCCCAAACACAGCACTACTCCAGCTGCTAGTAAGAAAGTTAACTATCTCAGCCGAAACCAGGACAGTGTATAAATGGCATGCAGGCATTATGGTTGTGTGTTTGGTGTGCATGCCTGCTTTGCTGTGTCTCAGCTTAGTCAAAGCAGCAAACTCAATGCCCTTCTTTAGGCACCGTAAAACAAAGGAGCCCTAAGCTGTAGGTTTAATTTTCTACACTCATCAAAGATGTTTTTGTCAGAATGACAGCTGGTCATGAGTCTGTGCTGCTCTCAAACTAATGTTCAGTTTTGTGATTAAATGAACCCTGGCAAAATGCAAGGTGCTGCGCAGGTCAGCCTCCATGAGCAGATGGTTGGGTGCAAGTGAGGTGTATCTGCAGGTCTTTCTGGGAGAGGGGCAGCTCCTGGACTTCCTGCAGAGGAGGACGAAGGATGTGCTCAGAGGGCAGCTGGAGGAGCAAAGGGCCCTGTTCAGGGAAAGCTGAGTGTTTGCTCAGCTTATCGGGGAGGGATTCTGACGTGAGCCTTCTGGAAGCTTTGTTCACTTGTAGCCTGAAAAGGAAAAGCTGAGCTGAGCCAAATGCTTGGTTAAATGTGAGCGCTCCATGGGCACGCCTAGCAAGCTTTACCTTTTTTATGAGATTACATGCTTCTTCCCTGAAGTGCTTGAATTTCCCGTAGAAATACAGTTTCAAACACTGTAAACCTAGGTATTTCTGTATCTATTAGCTTGATGTTATTGAGTACACAGGTGCAGCAAACTCCTTGGGTACGTCCAGGGATCTAATATGCTTCTCAGTTTCTTTAATGCCTGCTGGCAAGCTTTCATGATTACCACTGAATCACTGGAAGGAGCTTCTTTCTTCTGACCTTGTGACAGCATTTCTGTGTGTGGTCAGTGCCGTTTCAGACGGAGCATACTCCTAACTAACCAAAGGGTAAGAGAACGCTCTGGTGAGTGGGGCACACACTTAGTTTTAGATGGTCCAGTTTATTATCCAGCTGTATTCAAAACATCCTTTCCAAGCTACAGCAATATGTGCATCAGTGTTTTGTAACGCTATTTAAAATGTACAGCTTAATAGAAAAATCTCAGTAGAAGACATAGGTAGAATAAATGTAAAAAAAAGCCTCACTTAATGTAGCTGCATGGTAATTAAAATAGAAAGGCCTTTTATTTTACCTAGTTTTCTTGCTGAAGGTTGTCTCTGGCTTTTTTTTGAAGTAGATGGCTATGAGCTGAGATTGTAACAGTTACAGGTGGGTGAGGCGTGAATACTGCCACAGGTGCTTAAAATACATCAGGCATAGTGCAGAAGTGGGGAGGTGCTTGTGTTGGTCACTTGGCTCCTATGTAGCAGTTTCTTGGGCAGTTAAGGTCTTGTTCGTTTATTTGGATAGAGGAGGAGGCTCTGTGACATGCCTCTTCTTAATTGGAAGGGAACAAAGGGGGAAAAATGAAGGAAAGAGAAAGCGGTATGTGGACTGAAAGAGACTTCAAGATGAACACTCTGACTAAAGAAACACTGGTTACTCAGAGGATGGATTGATGGAGTCATCTTTGGGCTACATGGACCAGACTGGGAGAACATCTGCTGGTAGTCCTACAAGGAAATGCTGAGCAAACCGCTCAGTCTCTGTAAGCATCCCTGTCTTGCAGAAAGCCTGAGCGCCGCTCCTTCCGTGCCTATGCTGCTGTGCTTTATATTGACCCCAGAATGAGGATCTTCATAAATGGACACAAAGTACGAACCAAGCGGCTTTCCTGCTGCCTGTACAAGCCAAGGTGAGTGTTGGACCCAAAGTCTGCAGATGTGTGGGACCTTTTGGAGTTTCCTTATAGAAAAGGTTTAGCATTTTGCTGTCTGGGTGTATCCTGCATAATTCCATGTTAAAGCCACAGAAACAGATCGTAAGAGAATGGGATGTGGTAGTGACATCATGGAAAAAGAGGTGGATAGCGGAAGATCTAATGCCTTTGAAAATCACATGAGTAATTTGTGCAATTTGGCTCCCTGTCAGAGCAAAGAAATGAAGATACTGATTGTTCAAAATGCCATATCCATACAAAACTGTTGGGTAACTGGTTTTGTGGTTTTTTTTGAAGTAGGACAAGGAAATTGGAATTATTACTGAAAAGAAACTAGACTGAGCAATCTGAAATAGTTGCTTTGAAAATTAACTTTCATATGTAGCTGATCTAGGTATGAATAGAAATTGGGAAATACCTTTCCCTATCTTTCATTTAAATTCCCTTAAACAAAAAATTTGGAAGTGAGCTGAGGTGTGCTGCCAGTTGGCTTAACAGGGACTGGAAAAGTTTGTAAGGATGGAAGGGGAAAGGAAAACATGTATTTAAGTCTACTTGAGTCAATAATGTTCTTCTGTCCCTGAGAGCACACAGGCTGCATTCTAGATAGCTTAACATGATTTGTCTTACTAAAATTGTAGTAATTTTATAGAGTATTGTTGTAGTTTAACCCCAGCCAGCAACTGAGCCCCACGCAGCCGCTCACTTGCTCCCCCGCAGTGGGATGAGGGAGAGAATCGGAAGGGTAAAAGTGAGAAGACTCATGGGTCGAGATAAAAACAGTTTAATACGTAAAGCAAAAGCTGCGCACGCAAGCAAAGCAAAACGAGGAATTGATTCACCACTTCCTGTTGGCAGGTGTTTAATCTTCAGGAAAGCAGGGCTCCATCATGCCTAATGGTGATGTGGGAAGACAAACGCCATCACTTCAAATGTCCCTCTTCTTCCTTCCTTTTCCCCCAGCCCCTTACGTGCTGAGCATGACGTCCTCTGGTCTGGAGTATCCCTTTGGTCACTTGGGGTCAGCCGTCCCAGCCCCGTCTCCTCCCAACCCCTTGTGCACCCCCAGCCTACTTGCTGGTGGGGGGTGTGAGGAGCAGAGAAGGCCTCAAGGCTGTGTCAGCACTGCTCAGCAGGAACAAAAAAATCCTTGTATTATCAAAGCTGTTTTCAACCCAAATCCAAACCATAGCCCCGTACTAGATACTATGAAGAACATTAACTCTATCCCAGCCAAAATCAGCACAAGTATTTATGGATTGTTTTAATACAACATTTCACATTGCAGTCATGTTTCAATAGTATGGGCCCACTGTCAACCTGTCAGGTACTTTTACTAACCACAGTCTGATGTCACACCACTGATTGCTGCCCTAAGAGCCTGGCCAGTTTTCAACTTGCAGCAGGTCTGTCAAGCTCATACCTCCTCAGCTTCTTAAATGAAAATGTGGGAAACAGTATCAGAAGCTTGACCAAAGTCCAGGGAGATTACATACTCTGCTCTCCCCTTGTTGACCAAGCCAGTCGTTTCATTGTAGAGGGTACGTGCAGCTTGACTTGCCACTGTAAGTCCTGATTGCTGGATAGAGAATCTCTGAATTTCTGACTGTGTTTTACCTACATGTGAGTGCCATGTGCCTCTTCCTCTTGTGCTGCAGTTCAACAAAAGTACTATGGAAAGAAAGCAGAGGAGGGCGGCACAGGTTTTTATCACATCAGAGACTTGCAAGTTTCTTGCAATGCTCAGAGACAGGATGCCATTGCTGTGGGATGGTGCTAGCATTGTCATGATAATATAACATGGACCAGGTCATCCCAGATGTTCCTCTGCCTCAGTATATTCCCTTTTTCAGGTGGTCAGTAGTCAGTGCCTGGGGAGGGATATGAGAATTTTGTCCTGTACCATAGGACTGTTTTCTGTTGAGGAGAGGCTGTTTTTAGACAATTTAGACAGCAGGTCTTCTAGGTCCCTATCACCAATTCTGTATCTGCTTTTCATTGTTTTTGGGGAATAGTTGCAGCTGTTTAAGGGGAAGTTCAAGTTGTAACTGCTCAGCAATGACAATTCGTGACCAAGGAATGATGTGGCATGGAGAGCAAGAAAGCCCAGCCGCAGAATGGGTTACACTGGTGGATAAGACATGCTGCAGTGTTGTCTCATAACAGTGATGTAATGCCAAATGCTCAGGGACCAGTTGTGGTAAATGGAGCTGGTGCTGGGGGATGAACCCAGCGCTGGGCTAAGGTGCCCCATACTGACACTCACAGGATCGGTGCTGGTGCGGGTGTATCTAACAAATCAGCTTGTGCTGCATCTCTGCAGACTCCTCGTAGATCTGCTTGTGATGGTAGGCCAATAAAATATTCCCAACACCGTAAAAATATTTACATTTAAAATCCCCACTCCTTCAGTAGAGAAGTAAACTCTGCAAACAAGGCCTTCCTGTAGAGTACAGGGTAGATCTTCTTGGACTTGAGGCTACTTATCATAGCCTTACCATGTCTTTCTGGAGAGCATCCAGACTGCTTTCTTCTGGTCTCCCACTCCTCACACCAGTTTTGGGCTCCAGAAGCTGCGTGGCCATCGGGATGGGCCATTGAAACCTTCACCATGAAGAGAGCCAGCACATTCCTTGGGGTAGGTGCCCATGCTGTGCCCTGGACAGGTTGTGGAAACTCGATGTTTTACCTTCAGGTATCTGGTGGCTCTTTCCTGAGGGAAAACCGGTAAATCGGTCCATTCTGAGAGTGGAGTTACTCTGCTTTTACAGCTGTATTTGATTTTTTTTCTTTTTTCTCCCTGAACCTGCTGAAAAAGGGTTGCTTATGCCCTGGATTTTCCCTTTAGAGTTGAAGCCAGAGCTCACACATCCCCAGTTAGCTACTGGGCTTTGAGTGCTCTGCAGGTTAATACTACTCCCCTGCACTTGCACAGAGACTCCAATTTGTATGGGGGCGCTGGGGTGAAGTGTACCACCGTTAAGGTGTTCTGTTAGAGGACAGTTGATGCAGCAGCGATGCTCAGCTCTTTAGCGTAGCTGGTTTTTGCAGAGCCTCAGTAGCCTAGGCCAGGTAGCTGTTGAACTTTCCTGGTCCAGCAAAGGGATGGGTGAAGTGAAACCAGGCAGTGAAACCTCTCCTGTCTGACAGCCCAAGTAGATGGTACGCTGCATGTGGTACCTACTTAAGGGCTCTTTGCTAGTCTTGGGGGAAGTGTCATGATTCCTGAGCTTAAACAGGTATTAATTTTATTCATATCCTCCTGATAAAGGCCAGTGAACTACCGTAAGGGACTGCCATCCATCTGTCAGTATGGAGACATCTCTGTCCATCCATATTGTTGGTTTTATAGGAAAGTCTGTTATAAACCAGACTGGCGTGCAAAGGGCAGGGCATTACCTGATGGTGAGCTGACAAATGACTCCTGATTGTGGTCTTTTTACATACTTCTTGGTGAACTTTGGGCCAGGTGTCTTTCTGTTTGAAGTGATGCTTTCATGCCTTATGTTGGATATTAGTAGGTACAGTCATCGGCTTGTCTCTCTGCCCTCTGGTCTGCTTTCAAGATCTGCTCAGGAGGATTGCCTTCAGGAGGTGGTGGCTCCCCTTCTACAGTAGGGCTGTAAGTCAGATTGCTTTCATTTCTGAAGGAAAAGCTTGTACAGTGACTTATCTGCGGCTAATGTGTCGGTGTTAGAGAACAAAGAATGGAAATCCATCGTGGGCTTCAGGGTATTTAAATGCCTTTATTGAAAATTGAGGTTTTGCAGCCTTTGCGCTGTTCTTCATCAGCTTCGTCAGCTCGTCTCCTGAGCCGAGTACTTGTTTTCCTTTTGTCATCTGCCTTTCTGGGAGCCGTGTCTCCGTGGGTAGAGGCTTCTCTGTACCTTTCTGGAGCCTGGAAACTCCCAGCGGCAGGGACAGACCGGTTTTGTGCAGATCCTTCACCAGTGTTTGCAGGTGTGATACCACAATACCAGCCTCCCTGGGGATGGCTTGTGTCTCCTGAAGGATTGCTTCCACCTGTTTCCTCCTGCAGTAACTGAGTGCTTTAGCAGTGTGGGCTGTGCAGATAGAAGTAGCCAGGCCACGTGCAAGGGTGTCTCTTCACAATGTCACTCCAAGGCAGTGGTAATGAACGTCTTGAAGCTGGGAGAGTGTGTTTTACTATTGCAACCTGCATACTTCTTGTCTGTCTGACCTGTTTCCATACGTCTTTGCTAGATATGCTGTTCCAGACCACTTGAATAGGAACTTTCCTGGCTGTGGCTGAAGTTGTTTGATGTTGGAAAGGAAGTGAAACAGGAGAGCTGGCATGGTGATGGCTCACGGTGCCTATCTGGGACACCCTGCAATTGCTCACAGTGCACCCTGTTGCAAAGCGGGTGCTGTCCGTAAGGTCCCCTTCAGGTACTGCCTGCCTCATGAGCTGGGCATGTTGAGATCAATCAGCTTCACCCTGCTTCTCCTTTTTTTTTTTTTTTTCCCTCATGAAAGTCAGGTGGGATGTGGATGAGGTAATTTAATTATGCCTACATGTTGAAAGCAGTCTGGTTTTCAGAATGTGTTCTCTCTCTTGGCCCCAGGTAGCTTTAATTGCCCTTAAATAGATTGGAGGAGGTGGTGCCACCGAAAACCTGAGTCTGCATCTCCTAACATGGTTATTGGGTGATTTCTGGAAGAGTTAGCACCTGCCTGCTTTTTCCTCAGTGAGGAGATCCTTATGAATAGCAAAAAATGAGTTTATTAAATGCAGAAATATATTTAAGTGGACTGTGCTTGTGGTGTGAATTTTCCAGGTTTGGGAACAAGGGATTTGTGTTGGTGAGACTATTTCTGACATCAGTATTGACATCCATGTGTGCTTGCCCACAGAAACATACCTAAACAAAATTTTTCATCTGTGCAAGGTGATTTCTCATGGATCCTGATAGATTATCTGCCATTTGGGGGGTTCTTGTCTCTCACTGGGATCTAAATGTGGTTCCTTCTACATTCATAAGTTGGTTGTTCAAGCCTTATGTCCTTATGTGTTTCCACCTCTCTCTGTAAAAGCAGCATTTCTAGTGGCTTTTGCTGGAGAGGGGTGGAGTGACTAAATGCTGGAGAGGTTTCTTTTTTCATAAAAAGTTATTTGGGATAGGATTTTTCTCTTGATACATCCAAAACCTTCTGTCTTAAGGCGGTTTGAGTTCCTGCAGGCTCTGATCAGCCTTCTTGGTGTCATCTTTTCCCCAGTTACGTGCCTCTGCACAGAGGTGACGCATACTCATGAGCTTCTGCCTCTTAAACACACCTGCCTCTCTCACTCTGCAGTAGTCAGTCAGATTGTGATCTGCATTTGGCATGTTACGATATAGGGAAGGTGAAACAAGCCACTGCAACTCAAGCACAATTTACAAGGTTGTGAGTCAGATGTGTAGCATACAGAAATGTCCTGAAACTTTAGAGCTGAAACTTGAAGCTGCGTTCAGAGAGTTGCTCTGCCACTTAGAGGCTTTGAGCTAGTCCTGCATGGAGAGGGGCGCTGTCAGACTGCACCTGTGGAGAGCTGTTTGCAGGAGAAAGGAAGGGTTATTCATCTGTAATGGGAAGTTTTTGAGAAGCTTTCCGTATATATTCACTCCTTTCTGCGTCTGAAGAAGTTATTCCTCTAAACCTTGGCATTTCCTCCAAGACAATGGATATATTTCATCCCCACTGGCTAATGCAGAAGGGGTATTGTGGTTGCAGCCACTACTAAAGCACCTCTGACTTAAAATTTTTGCCTAACTGTATCCAAAAATGCCCAGTTCCTGATATGTAAACCTCCTTCTCCATTTATTGAATCTATTGAGAAGGGTAGAGTAGCATGTGGAGACCTTATTCTCTCCTACAGTGATGAAATCTTGGTTTGACCTTACTGTTGAGTTTGCTGATTAATAAGTTTTGATCATCACAGGATGTACAAATATACTTCAAACCGTTTCAAGACCCGTGCAGAGCAAGAGGTGAAGAAAGCAGAGCACATGGCGAGGATAGGTGAGTGTTGGGGGTATGTATGCATCCTGATTTTGCTGTAGCGAAGGAAAGGACTGAAAGAGGCTTCCTTGCTGGATATGACCTGAAATTGCTTGCTTCTGTGATCATTATGGTTGCTCAGGAAATTAGTTATTACAGTGACTACAGATGACCCAGACTTACTTCCATGCAGTGGAAGGAATGTACATTGTTCCCTAAGAGCACTTCCTCTGGGGAATACATGTACAGAATAACCCTTGGAGTCACAGCTTGGAGTCTGCCCTTGCTCCATCTGAAGCCCAGCTAAGCCCTGTTACCTGGCAGTTCTGCTCTCACCTTTTGCATATGGTCCCCTTCTGCTCCTTCCCTGTTGAGGCAGTTGTTCAAAAAATGAGATTTTTATTCTGTCGCTTGACGTAAAGTGACTGATCTGGGTGTACAAGAGAGTCCTGGCTTGTTTCTTGGGGTTTTTTCCCCCTTCAAGACGTACCTGTTGTCCATCTAGTCTTCCCTTCCTATTAAGTCCTGTAGTCCTCAGGAGAAACCCAGTTTGACATTATTGGATATTCAGCATATAAAAATTACATAAGCATATAAATATAGCCTATAACTTCATTAAATTTGCACAAATTTAACATACTAAGCAATCTCCCTAACCCCTGATGGGGAAATGCCGTAGCGAAGGAGGAGTCTTGGAAACTGTAAGACATTTTGACCTATATTTTCTAGTAGGTTTCGTAAATCAGTCAGAGGCATGTGTCCTCTCTCCCTCTGTAAGAGCTGCTCTAGGCACGTGCTACGTGTGTGTGCAGGTCAGATATGCAGGTGACAGTGCCACATTCCACCTGTGCAGAGTCATTAAGGGCAGTGTGATTTTTGACCTTGCCCAAAGCAAAGCAGCAAAATGAAATTGTGTGAATTGTTATGTTCCCTATTCCTCCTTTGTGAAGTACAACCTAACAAGATAGATTTGAAACTATGAAGTTTAAGCAGATTTTATTCTGTGCCTCAATCCTCATAGATGAATTTATTTTTTAGATGGAATCCTATAGCCAAAGCAGGTGTTCAGCACACACTTGGATTGCCTTCAGGAAGGTGCAAATAGCATGGTTTAGAGAGGCTTCTTTCTTGCAGCAACCCTTGAGGCCTTCATGATGTTTAAAATGTGAGCTTTAGTGTCTTGACACTGAAGAATACTGCCATTCAGTGTCCCAGTGCTAAGAACAGATACCATTGGCATGGAAATGTAAACTCATTTTCATCATCAAAGTTAGCCCGCTGCCGCTGGTGGTGAAGTGTGTGCTGACCAAAGGGCTTTGAACATGGTGGTGAAAACACACAGCAGACCTCAGACTGTTTTCTGCAAGGTTTGATCACATGAAGCCTCCAGGACTAAACATTCTTGTAGCATTAACCTCAGCTTCAACTGCACAGATCTCCTGTCTTGTCTTCTAGGAAAATGAATTTAATCTGTAACAACCAAGTTCTCTTGTTCTGCTGCTGATAGAAAAGATTAATTTCTCATCATCTCTAGCATAGGTTTTCTCTTGAGGATTGCGGTGGGTTGACCCTGGTGGACACCAGGTACCCCCTAAAGCCAGTCTATCACTGCCCTCCTCAACTGGAATGGGGAGAGGAAATAGAATGAAAGGCTCGTGGGTCAGGAGAAGGACAGGGAGAGATCACTCACTAATTACCATCACAGGCAAAACAGACTCAACTTAGAAAAAATTAATCCAATTTATTACCACAAAAACAGAGTAGAACAATGAGAAATAAACCCAAATCTTAAAATACTTCCCCCCACCCCTCCCTTCTTCCTGGGCTCAACTTCACTCCCATTTCTCTCCCTCCTCCCCCAGCGGCACAGGGGGACGGGGAATGGGGGTTGTGGTCAGTTCATCACACGGTGTCTCTGCTGCTCCTTCCTCCTCAGGGGGAGGACTCCTCACACTCTGCCCCTGCTCCAGCGTGGGGTCCCTCCCATGGGAGACAGTCCTTCACCAACTTCTACAATGCGAGTCCTTCCCACGGGCTGCATTTCTTCATGAGCTGCTCCAGCGTGGGTCCCTGTGGTGGGTTGACCCTGGCTGAGGGCCAGGTGCCCACCAGAGCCGCTCTATCACTCCCCTCATTCATTAGACAGGGGAGAAAAAGTATAACGAAAAAGCTTATGGGTTGAGATAAGGACAGGGAGACATCATTCACCAATTATCATCACGAGCAAAACAGACTGAACTTGGGGAATTCATCTAATTTATTGCCAAGCAAAACAGAGTAGAGGAATGAGAAATAAAATCCAATCTTAAAACACCTCCCCCCACCCCTCCCATCTTCCCGGGCTCAACTTCACTCCTGGCTTCAACCTCCTCCCCCCTCAGCGGCACAGGGCGACAGGGAATGGGGGTTACGGTCAGTTCATCACACGGTGTTTCTGCCGCTTCTTCATCCTCAGGGGGAGGACTCCTCTCATCCCTCCCCTGCTCCAGCATGGAGTCCTTCTCACGGGAGACAGTCCTCCACAAACTTCTCCAACGTGAGTCTCTCCCACGGGCTACAGTCCTTCACGAACTGCTCCAGCGTGGGTCTCTCCCACGGGGTGCAGACCTTCAGGAGCAGACTGCTCCAGCGTGGGTCCCCCACAGGGTCACAAGTCCTGCCAGCAAACCTGCTCTGACGTGGGCTCCTCTCTCCACGGGTCCACAGGTCCTGCCAGGAGCTTGCTCTGGCGTGGGCTCCTCTCTCCACAGGTCCTGCCAGGGCTCCAGCGTGGGCTTCCCATGGGCCACAGCCTCCTTTGGGTGCCTCCACCTGCTCCGGTGTGGGGTTCTCCACGGGCTGCAGGTGGAATCTCTACACCCCCTCATCCTTCCTCCATGGGCTGCAGGGGGACAGCCTGCTTCACCATGGTCTTCACCATGGGCTGCAGGGGGATCTCTGCTCCGGCGCCTGGAGCACCTCCTCCCCCTCCTTCTGCACTGCCCTTGGTGTCTGCAGAGTTTCTTACATCTTCTCACTCCTCTCTCCAGCTGCAAAAGCTCTCTCTAGCTGTTTTTCTGTTTCATAAATATGTTATCACAGAGGTGCTGATTGGCTTGGCCTTGGCCAGCAGCAGGTCTGTCTTGGAGCCAGCTGACATTGGCTCTGTCAGACATGGGGGAAGCTTCTACCAACTTCTCACAGCAGCCACCCCTGTAGCCCCCCCACTACCAAAACCTTGCCACGCAAACCCAAACCAAGGATGCACACAGCTACTAGGAGGGATCTTCACCAGGGAATGATTTGCAGTTTTCTCTTTCAAAACTAGAGGTGCGTTGTGAGAAATGGTGGGTCTCGGCTGAGCTAACTGCAGTTCCAGTGTGCCATGGCTGCCTGCCAGGAATGTATTGGAACCCATCGTACTGTACAACTCTACTGAGGGATTGATGAGTCTCTGGAAGTAGCTTATGAGCTTGTTGAACCAAAATTTGTGATTACTGAAAAAACAGCTATAGGGAAAAAAAAAGTAAAAAAAAAAGTATGGGCAGCTATGACTATTGGTGACATAGCATTGGCATATCCAAGAACAGCTGCGGCTCAGAAGTGAAGACATACGTACATTTAAGATGAAGAAAAGCCACTTTCATTCCCTGGGAACTGACTTCCTGCCTCAGGTGATAAGCAGGAGCATCCAGATCCCTAAGTGAGCAGATAGACCCAGGAAGAAAGTACCTATCCTGGGCGAGGTAGCTATGAAAGACCACTAGCTGTTCTCTGTGTATTTCTGAACCAAGACTGAATACTGCACCAAGGCGTCTTGGTATCGCCATTGCCTAGTTTCAAGAAACCCTCTTAGAAAGTCTGAAGAGCAAACAGAAAAGGTCAAGAGTCACGTGGGTGTCCCATACTGAAAGTCATTAACAGCCGTGTTCTGTACTGGGTACAAGTCCAGGATATTTTAGTGTGTCCAGTGACTTGCTTGGCAGTCCCATGCTGTGCCTGTTGTCCCCTGGGAAGACATGGATGTGGATTCTAGCTGCTGTATGCTCATCAGCCCACTTAGGGCATGCATTTTTGCCCATTAGGGCCTCAATCCTCTGACTCACGGGATCGTTCCCTGTCAGCCATGCCTTCTCAGTTGTCATTGCATTAGTGGAGCAGGTTTGACCTGTGCTCTTACGGGTCACTGCTGTGGTCTTCCCTCTAGACACAGTTGCATTTAGCCCACTAGTTTCTGCCATACAAGCTTTGATTTAAATGGACCAAGTGTTTTAAGCTGTCTCCAAACTCCTGCATTTTCATGTTTAGCCAAGCTATGTCTTGATGATGAAGCTGGTCGCACAGCGCAGCTCTGCTGTGACTTGCTTGGTAAGCTGCTGTGAATCTTGGAGTGTGCGTCTGTGGGAATTAGTGGAACAAAACTCAAATGTAACACTGCATAGTAAGGAAAGGTGATTTTTATTGTAACGGTCTAAGTTGACTCTGCCCGTTTGCATTGCCGTACCTGCACACACCAAAAATGTGCATTTCTGCAAGTAATACTGACCATGGCATGGAGGATGGTGGATACTGGTTATCAAACACTGGCTACGGTATCTGGATTCCTTCTGGCTGGCAACTGAGTGTGGCTTTTTGGAGAGGTGCTTGGTAATCTCTAGGAGCCAATTGCTATCCTGTCATCTTCTTGCCTACCTCATCCTCTGTAAATCTCAGGCAAGGTTACTCCTCCACTGTTGCATTTCCTTATTTTGGGTGTCTCACAACGGCACTTTGTCCCTGTGTTGGGACAGCAGGGAGTGAGATGGCTCATAGGGTGTGCTGCAACCGCGCTGCTGCCCTCCTGCTACGGAGATGCAGGCCTGCTGCTCACCTTGGTGTAAGCCACGCCATCCCTCAGTGCATACCAGCTGTATTTCCAAATCGTATCTGTGCCTGTCAGCATGCACCACTCTTTAAGAATCATAGCATCGTTTTGGTTGGAAAAGTCCTTGAAGATCATCAAGACCAACCATTAACCCAGCACTGCCAAGTCCAGCCACTAAACCATGTCTTAAGCACCACATCTACACGTCTTTTAAATCCCTCCAGGGATGGTGACTCCACCACTTCCCTGGGCAGCCTGTTCCAGTGATTGACAACCCTTTCAGTGAGGAAATTTTTCCTAACAACCAATCTAAACCTCCTCTGGCACAACTTGAGGCCATTTCCTCTTGTTCAATTGCTTGTTACTTGGGAGAAGAGACCAACCCCCACCTGGCTACAACCTCCTTTCAGGTAGTTGTAGAGAGTGATAGCGTCTCCCCTCAGCCTCTTTTCCTACAGGCTAAACAACCCCATTTCCCTCAGCCACTCCCATCAGACTTGTGCTCCAGTCCCTTCACCACTTCTTTGCCCTTCTCTGGACACGCTCCAGCACCTCAATGTCCTTCTGGTAGTGAGGGGCCCAGAACTGAACACAGAACTCAAGATGTGGCCTCACCAGTGCTGAGTACAGGGGGACGATCACTGCCCTGGTCCTGCTGGCCACACTGTTTCTGATACAAGCCAGGATGCTGTTGGCCTTGGCCACCTGCGCACACTGCTGGCTCATGTTCAGCCCGCTGTCGACCGATGCTCCCAGGTCCTTTTCCGCCCAGCAGTTTCCAGCCACTCTTCCCCAATCCTGTAGCATTGCATGAGGTTGTTGTGACCCATGTGCAGGACCCAGCACTGAGCCTTGTTGAACCTCATACAGTTGGCCTCGACCCATCAATCCAGCCTGTCCAGATCCCTCTGCAGAGCCTTCCTACCCTCCAGCAGATCAGTGCTGCCGCCCAGCTTGGTGTGATCTGCGAACTGACTGAGGGTGCACTCTATCTCCTCGTCCAGATAATTGATACAGATATTAAAGAGAACTGGTCCCAATACTGAGCCCTGGGGAACACCACTTGTGACTGGCTGCCAGCTGGAGTTAACTCCATTCACCACAAGTCTTTGGGCCTGGCCATCCAGCAAGTTTTTTACCCAGCGAAGCATATGACTGTCCAAGCCATGACCAGCAAGTTTCTCCAGGAGAATGATGTGGCAAACAGTGTCAAAGGCTTTACTAAAGTCCAGGTAGACACATCCACAGCGTTTCGTTCATCCACTAAGTGGGTTACCTTATAGAAGGAGATCAGGTTGGTCAAGCAGGACCTGCCTCTCATGAATCCATGCTGACTGGGCCTGATTGCTTTGTTGTCCTGTATGTGCCACGTAATGGCACTCAAGATGATCTGCTCCACAACCTTCCCTGGCATGAGGTCAGACTGACAGGTCTGTAGTTCCCCAGATCATCCTTCTGGCCCTCGTAGATGGGCATCACATTGGCCAACCTCCAGTCAACTGGGACTTGTGCTTTTAACCTGTGGTTTATCATTTCTTCTAGTTATCTTGCATGTAAACATTTCTGTTCATACTTTATTTGCTCATACTTTATTTGTTCATACTTTATTTCTGTTTGTTAGAAATCTCTACAGTTGATGAAGGCTGCAGTGTCACTGCATCCTCTTTCAGGAATTTCCATGCTCAGAAGCGAGCACAGGGAACACTGTGGCAAGGTTGGTGCTGCATCCACAGCACATGTGCCTGAGTCGGGTGCTTGCAGGTGGCAGCTGCAGCTCCAGCTTTCCCTGCCCAAGCAGGGCATTACTTGCCAGTCCATGTCTACCTCCGTGGACCTCGTGGCCCGTGTGATGGAGGAAGATTGCTCACTCAACTAGTTCATAGAATCACAGAATGGTTTGGGTTGGAAGGGACCGCAAAGCCCATCTAGTTCCAACCCCGTGCCATGGGCAGGGACACCCTCCACTAGCCCAGGTTGCCCAGAGCCCCATCCAACCTGGCCTTGAACACTGCCAGGGGTCCAGGGGCAGCCACAGCTTCTCTGGGCAACCTGTGCCAGGGCCTCAGCACCCTTACAGGGAAGAAATTTCTTCCTCAGATCCTCATCTCCATCTCCTCTCCTTCAGCTTCTGGCCATTCTCCTTGGCCTGTCACTCCCTGCCCTTGTCACCAGCCCCTCCAGCTTTCCTGTAGCCCCTTTAGGGACTGGAACATGCTGTAAGGTCTCCCCGCAGCCTTCTCTTCTCCAGGCTGAACAATCCCAACTCTCTCAGCCTGTCTCCATAGCAGAGGTGCTCCAGCCCTCGGATCATCTCCGTGGCCTCCTCTGGACTTGCTCCAACAGCTCCATGTCCTTCTTGTACAGCTCTGAGCAGAACAGGCTTCTGACCTGAAGGGAATGGGAGAGGGTTGTAGCCAATGTGCTTTTGGATGGAGAGCATGCAGGTGCAAGGTACGTGGCGCTAATTTACCAAAGCAACTTGTGTCTGAATTTTAGGAAGGGATCTCCTCACTGAAAATGAAATTTATTGAATGAACCTTAAACAATATGAGGGTGATGGGTACCTGTTGCCAGGCGTCTTATTGGTAGTCTGGGAGAGAAGCAAAAAAGTGGAATTTCTTTTAAGTAGTAAACTTCGTGTGTGCAAAGATAGAGGTAGTGGTCGGTTTTCAGAACACTGTATCCTGTTTTGTGTGTGGCACAGATTTGTCTTTTTCCAGGCAAAATTTAGCAGTTATCGAAGATAAACGCATTTCTGAGAGTAGTCCTTTCCCTTCATCTCTGCAATTACCTCTTCGTAACCCCTTTTCAAGCCTGAACTCAGTCTTTGTTTTGTGAGAGCCTTTCTCTGCCTTCACGCTTCTGGGCAGAGCAGTCAAGGCCACTTGCATCCTTACTCTTTCCAGTTCCTTGCTAACTTGCTCATGGATCCTTCCTTTAAACATGCTTTTGCAGAGTTTAGCCCTGCTGTTACGCCAGTGTTGACTGTGTCCTCTGAGCACGTTTAAGATGACATGTCAGCGGTGCTCTCTCATATGTAAGGTTTTATTTTGTACCTTTTTGTGTTACCTTTTGCCCTTGTACATGTCAATCCAGCAGAGGCTCTCTGAAAATTGGTCTCCTCAGGTGAATGTCTTATGATACTCTTGTCTGTACTAAATAGTTGACATCATCCTTTTCCCTTGTGTTTCAGCGGAGGAGAAGGCTCGTGAGGCGGAGAGTAAAGCCCGTGCACTTGAGCTGCGCCTGGGAGGGGATCTCACACGGGAGTCCAGGGTGAGCCTTGTGCTTTGGCAGCACATCACGTCTTAGGCGCTGAGGAACAGTTCCGAGCACTGGCTTTGGGGCACTGCTGGAGCAGTGCTGGCTTTGGGGCAGCGCTGGCTGTTTCAGCACCCAGTGGTAGCACCCACTGTTCGGTTAAGCAGGTGCTGACTTCAGTCAGTGTTGAGTTGCCGGCAGTGTTCAGGCAGCTCTCTGATCTCATAACCACTGGATGTGCTTCAACATCTATGTGTGGTTTCCCACCCAAAAGGGAAGTGTGCTGACGTTCCCTCCAATATATCCTGAGTGGGAAGGCAACCCCCAGCCCCCAGGCACTTTATTTGATGTCAGCCTCTGCAGAAGAGGCCAGGGGAACAGGCGGTATTTGAACAGAAGTAAAATTGGGTGATTTTCGGCTGTTTCTCCTCCCTGCCTGTGCAGCTGGCTCTTAAGTGTTTGGGCAGGGGCTTTTGGAGAGGGGCTGTGGCTCTTGATGGGGACAAGGCTGAGACTCAGCCCACTGCTGGGTGTGAGGAGAGCTGGCAGGGATGCCAGGTGGGTCAGCAAGTGACACCAGCTTAAAATCGCTGTACTTCCTATTGGCATCCAATGCAAACAACAGTACTCACATACCCTGGCTGTTACCCTGTGCCTCATTGCCCTCTGGTTTCAGTTACCTTAGATGTTTAGTTACATTTAGGCATTTTCTTCCGAGCAACTCTGTAGCTGCTTAAACAACCCAGCAGCAAGTGCTGCCTGATCATCACCCTCAACCATTTGTGAATTCTTTACATTTAAAATGTTTCTGAGATTTTCTTGAAAGGTGAAAGATCATAGAAGTGAGTTAATTTCATGAATTTCACAGCAGCAGTTTTACTGTGTGATTCCTGTTTGCAGGTGACACTACGTCAAGTCCAAAACTCTGCAATAACTATGCGCCGGGAGGCTGATGTCAAGAAAAGGATCAAGGATGCAAAGCAGCGGTGAGTACAAGGTGGTTCAAAGCTCTGATTTTCCCAGGCTGTTCACTCCACATGCTCAGATGTTGAGGGAGCAGTTCAGCTCAAAGCTTAAATATCTGCAGACATCCTGTATGCCCTGGCTGTTGAACCCGAGGGGACTGAGTTTGCTGCTCTGGTTGCTTCTGCTATTCCCCTCTTACTTGCCGATAGACATCTTTGGATTTGGCTTGTTTTCTGTAAATGTTTAGCTGGTTTTCACATCAGCTTTTTTGACTCTTTTGCTTTAGATCTGCAGGTAAGATTTAGGGAGGGAACCAAACATTAGCAAGTTACAGTAAAATGGCTTTTAGAGTTGTAGAGATGTTTTCTAAAAACTTGCTGAGTTCTGTTATAGTCAGTACTGTGAAATCCCAAAACGTTGTTCTAATTTAGCTCTGGTTGCAATTAACTTCACTATCGATGTACTCACAGGAATATTTCACTCTCTTGCAAATTTGTCATATGCATTTCACAAATGAAGACATAACCAGAAACAAATGCTCTTAAAACTTAATGCTGAGTCTGAGAAAGTTAGGGATTTGTATATACCAAGTCTCCATTCCCACCTGGTTGCTTTGCATGCTAGTTTACATGGCTGCTTAGGTCTGAACTATCCCAGGCTTGTTGCCAGAGATGGATTTAATGCATCTTAAAATGCTAAAAATAACTAAATAATTGCAGCTTTAATTTAAAAGTGCTAGAGCTATGATCTGAAGAATGCAGAAACTCTTGGGAAAAGCTGTTTTCTTCAGCTTCTAGGTACTTTTCCATATACAGCTTTTCTTTCAGTTCTTGGTTTTGATGACATTAGTGCGCAAAGTAAAATTTTGTGAATGGCCTTCTGGCCTTCCTGTCAATGGGAAAAATACTTTTTTCCTTTTAAACAGATGAGCAGCAGACAAAGAACTTGGACAATACAAATTTGTTTGGAAATAGCTTTTCTGTGCCCTTTATTGACTAGTTGGAAATGAAAGATTCCAAGTTTTCTTCAGCAGTTCTTTCTGTTTAAATCTAAGAAGGTTGGTAGGCCACAAAATGTAAACCAGCTGGTTTGGAAGAATACCCCAATTGTAGATACATCAAAAGATTATCTCTAGTCAGGTTTCAAATATGTGGTGATGAGGAAACTAGATGTATGCGACAGCTAACCAACAGCAGAGGAAAAGGCCTGTCTGGATTTCGGTATGGACTCGGCTATGTGTGCTGCTGGGTGAGAGCTGCCGGCCGCTCAGCCAGCTCTGACTTCCCTGCGTTCATCACCAGTGATCAGACAGTTCAGAGGGTCAGGCTTTTCCAGAATTGTGTACTTTATCCAGAAAACAGAAGAAATTCCTGGAAAATGTGTATAATAGGAAACCTTCTGTATGAAACAATTTCTGTAGCCTCTCAGAAAACTTCTGAGTTACAGAGAATATCCTAGGACAGTTTGCTGCTGTTTATATGGTGCTGAGTGCATCAATGAAAGAACTGCTTTCTGGTTTCCAAAGCCTGTTTAAGGTCAGGTTATAAATCCAGCGGATAGGACAGATACTAAAGTTCTAGTAATAAAATCCTGGGCTTTTGGCCCACCACTTTTCCGTGGTTTGGATGATAATCTGACTTCTTGTCCTCTCTGATAAAAATGAGGAGATGCCCTTCCTATTGTGTAGGTGAGTGCACGTTGTTACTTGAAATTTAAGGCTCTACATCCTTTTCCAGAAGTGAGAAAAAAAGAAATTTAATCCCTGAGATGGGTGTTTCGTCACACCTACTTAATGCTCTCAAATCACGGTTGTCCACCTGGATGAGCTGAGACCAAAGGGGTGACATTCCAGCCCAGCTTCTATGTTGGCAGTGTTCAGAACACCTCTTGGCAAAGGTTTAGGTTTAAAATTACTGAAGGCTACTGTTCCAGGTGTTTTCCTAGTAACTTATTTTAGAGTTGTCATTTTAAATGAAGGTGTGTTACAGGGTACTTAAACATCTGTGCAGGGAGGAGGATGGCTTTAAACAGAAAATTAGCATGAAATTAATCTATTTCAGGGATTTATTTTGAAGTGCATGACTCTTAAGACATCTTAAGATGCATCTTATATCTGCAGATTATTATTGTGCAGTGCTGTGTTGGGTTTGCGTGGCAAGGTTTTGGTAGCGGGGTGGGGGGGCTACAGAGGTGGCTTCTGTGAGAAGCTGCCAGAAGCTTCCCCTGTGTCTGACAGAGCCAATGTCAGCCGGCTCCAAGACGGACCCACCGCTGGCCAAGGCCAAGGCAATCAGCGCCTCTGGGATAACATATTTAAGAAAGAGAAAAACAGTTAGAGAGAGCTTTTGCAGCTGGAGAGAGGAGTGAGAAGATGTAAGAAACTCTACAGACACCCAGGTCAGTGCAGAAGGAGGGAGAGGAGGTGCTCCAGGCGCCAGAGCAGAGATCCCCCTGCAGCCTGTGGTGAAGACCATGGTGAAGCAGGCTGTCCCCCTGCAGCCCATGGCGGAAGGATGAGGGGGTGTAGAGATTCCACCTGCAGCCCATGGAGGACCCCATGCCGGAGCAGGTGGAGGCACCTGAAGGAGGCTGTGGCCCATGGGAAGCCTGTGCTGGAGCAAGCTCCTGGCAGGACCTGTGGACCCGTGGAGAGAGGAGCCCATGCCAGAGCAGGTTTGCTGGCAGGACTTGTGACCCCGTGGGGGACCCACGCTGGAGCAGTCTGCTCCTGAAGGTCTGCACCCCGTGGGAGAGACCCACGCTGGAGCAGTTCGTGAAGGACTGTAGCCTGTGGGAGAGACATTGGAGAAGTTGGTGAAGGACTGTCTCCCGTGAGAAGGACTCCATGCTGGAGCGGGGGAGGGATGAGAGGAGTCCTCCCCCTGAGGATGAAGAAGCGGCAGAAACACCGTGTGATGAACTGACTGTAACCCCCATTCCCCGTACCCCTGTGCCGCTGAGGGGGGGCAGAGGTTGAAGCTGGGAGTGAAGTTGAGCCCGGGAAGATGGGAGGGGTGGGGGGAGGTGTTTTAAGATTGGATTTTATTTCTCATTCCACTACTCTGTTTTGCTTGGTAATAAATTAGATGAATTCCCTCTGTTCAGTCTGTTTTGCTCGTGATGATAATTAGTGAGTGATCTCTCCCTGTGCTTATCTCGACCCACAAGCTTTTCGTTACACTTTTTCTCCCCTGTCTAGAGAAGGAGGGGAGTGATAGAGCAGCTCTGGTGGGCACCTGTGGCCCTTAGCCAGGGTCAGCCCACCACAAGTGCTCATGCATGCACAGCTCAGGTTCTTTTAATATCTGATATTAGTAGACAGTCAACAGATCATTTTAAAGTATTCCACTGTCTTCAGCTAATCACTTAAGAAGTCAAATTTCTAATTGGGATAAAGCAAATAAGTGCTAAGAATTTGATGTGGGGGGAGAAATCAGGGAGGTAAAAAATGAGAGGGCTGGGTAGGACAGTGGTATAATCTATGCTTTGCAATAGTTCAAAGTTTGAACCTTGCATTTGATGCTATGTTCAGCCTGAAACTGAGGTTCCTCATTATGAAAAATCCTCAGCATGGATTTCATGTAAGTTGTGGAACCTACTTAGTCTGGTAAAGAACAATAGTTCTGTTTATGAGACACAAGGATTTTGTTTGATTTAAATGCAAAGAGATCTCTCGAGGCTTTCTGCATCACAGGAGATACAATTTGTGATAATCAAAGATTCCGATTCAGCAATCCGTATGTGGTCACAAACATACTTGAGGCCAACTTTTGTTAAAGTCACCTGCTGTATAGATGAAGTAGAAATCATGCAAATTGCTATCCTGTCGTTTCCAGAAAAAAATCTCTGCTTGGGCTGTGTGTTGTGTCTTCAGCTTTCGAACTTGTAATTATGAGAACTTCCCCAGAATCTGAATATCAAGACTGTAGTTTTGTATCAAAAGCTTAATTCCCATGCTTTATCTAGCATAGATATCTACATTGGGAAAATACAAACCAAAACAGCATTGGAGAGGACCAGTCTGTACCTAACAGTACTTTCATAAAACTAGTTAAGTGTAATTTTTTTGAACAAGCAGATCTGAAATAAAAACCAGAATCCATTTCTGAAGGAGAAACATATCCAAATGAATAATTAAATTATCTGAATAGATACTGTCCAGCCAAAATTGGTGTCTGTATTGCAAAGTTTTTGCAGTTTTTTTCATGTTTAATCATAATGCACATTCAACAAATGCTTTACGTTTTTTAGAAATAGCAGACTACAGGGCAGGTGTTAGTAAACCTGTAGTGCTCAAAGGTGCTGAATTTCTGTACCCTCTGTCTAATGACAGCAAATAATTAGTTTTATTTTTAACATCTCTGAGGCTCTGTTTCTTTCTCTTACAGGGCACTGAAGGAACCCAAAGAACTGAATTTTATCTTTGGTGTCAATATTGAGCAGCGTGACTTGGATGGCATGTTCATTTATAACTGCAGTCGACTGATAAAGATGTATGAGAAGGTGGGCCCGCAGCTGGAGGGTGGCATGTGAGTTCCTGGAGATTTTTCAGAAATCTTTTTGCTTAAGCCTGGCATGTTCCTACATATAACTTAGGCTGTGCAATAACCTTGGTCTGCATTAATCATTCTTCACGGGCATGAGGCTTACTCGTTTTGTGAGCGTTTAGTTTGGACTATGAAAAATGAATATTGCTGAATATTTCCCTGGTTTCTTGATAGAGAGTTCTCTACACAGGTGTTGGTCACATCTGTAGCAGTATGAGGCTTTTGTGCTCAATGCTGGCATCTGGCATTGATGAATACTGGTAGCAATACTGCCTCATTCTAGGGGCAGGGAGAATAGATCTTGATAGCAAATACAAATATTTGAGCCCACCTTACTTTTTGCATGCCAGCTCGAGTCTGATTTAGAAAGCTAATAAATTAAAACCAGAACTGCTGCAGGAATGGGTGGGTGGGTGAGTGCGTGCGTGTGTGTATCCCGTTATTTTCAATATTGTGTCTTTGAATGACCTGGTAGTTTAATGATGTTCGTGACTGTGTGTCGCCTCTTCCAGGGCATGTGGTGGAGTGGTAGGCGTGGTGGATGTGCCCTATTTAGTTCTGGAGCCAACCCATAATAAACAAGACTTTGCTGATGCCAAAGAGTATCGACACTTGCTGAAGGCCATGGGAGAGCATTTGGCTCAGTATTGGAAGGATGTTGCTATAGGTAATGACGCTTCACAATTACCAGGGGCTAGAAGGGGAAACTTTAGTGGCCAGAAGGCAGCTAAGGGGGGAGGACAGCCAGGAGTGCAGGTGGTGATTTTTGTGGTAATGGCTGCATACTGAGCAAGGGCTTGTTTGTTCTCCAGCCCAGAGAGGTATCAGCAAGTTCTGGGATGAATTTGGTTATTTGTCAGCAAACTGGAACCAGCCTCCATCTAGTGAACTGCGCTACAAACGCCGGAGAGCCATGGAGATCCCTACCACGATTCAGTGCGGTGCGTCCAACCAAGCTGCAATTAGGAGGCTGCTCCTCCCTGGGGAAGGGGGGAGGAGGGACTGTGTCCAGTTCTGGGCTCCCGAGTTCAAGACAGACAGGGAACTACTGGAGAGAGTCCAGCAGAAGATGATGAGGGGACTGGAGCATCTTTCATATGAGGAAAGGCTGAGAGAGCTGGGTCTGTTTAGCCTGGAGAAGAGAAGATCAAGAGGGGATCTGATCAACGCTTATAAATATCTAAAGGGTGGGTGTCTAGACGATGGGGCTAGATTCTTCTCAGAGGTGCCCAGTGACAGGACAAGGGGCAATGGGCACAAACTGGAACACAGCAAGTTCCATCTCAATATGAGGAAAAACTTCTTTACTCTGAGGGTGACCGAGCACTGGAACAGGCTGCCCAGAGAGGCTGTGGAGTCTCCTTCTCTGGAGAGATTCAAAACCCACTTGGATGCGATCCTGTGCAACATGCTCAAGGTGATCCTGCTGTAGCAGGGGTTGGACTAGATGATCTCCAGAGGTCCCTTCCAAGCCCTACCAGTCTGGGATTCTGTCATTCTGTGACTCCAGGCTGCAGTTGGGAAGCAGCTAAATGGGTAGAAGATGTGAGATGAGCTTCTCTATCATTATCCCCTTCTAGGACTTGTCTCCTTCTGTGAGTTGCCTTTGTCTGCACTTGGTGGTACACTTAGACACCTTGGCGTAAGGTTCATTTCCTGCACAGTTTACTAACTGTGATGTTCTTCAGGTGCCCTTGCAGAACAGGGCAGGTGTGAACTGGAACTGGACAAAGCCACCCATCCCAACTTCCCCGTAGGCAATGGAAAGTGGCCAAGTAACTTACCTTGTGATGCACTGGTCTGCTAATTGGTAGTGAGCCCAGAAGGGAATGGTTTACAGTCAACTTTCAAATTTAATGCAAGTTCTCTTCTGTGCACCTCTGAACAGCTCTGGCTAAGCCCTTACTGGGGTAAGGGAGATCTCAACCACTTTGTCTCTTAGTAGAGGGACACCAAACTCCCTCGACCTCATTTTCCCCACAGGACTTGGGGATGAGGATGTAGCAAGGAATGTGAGGCCAGTCTTGTGGAATTACTTTGTTAGGCTCTCCTGCCTTGATGGTTTTATCAGTCCTTTCCAAGTTCCTCCCAAAGAGGAGGGGCTTTCCTCTCATTCTTCTTGTCCTCCACTATTGACATCCTTCCAGAGCCTGATGTAAGAACATTTGCATTTTCTTGGCAAAACTTGATTTTTGTAAGCTATTGGTTTCCTGCTAGGCCAGCAGTGCTCTGGAAGCCAAATCTGTCTTCCTGGTTCATCTAAAATTTATTAAATTATTATAATTTTTTTTTTTTTAGTGGATAAATCAGACCGCCTGACTTCTGAGATGAGCAATGATTTCAGGACTGGCTGTTCAGTTTGGTTTGTACGTGCTGTCATTGCAGCAGTGAGTGTGAGGTCCTCTAGTATCGATTGGTGACAGGCTTCATCAGATTTTTCTTAGGGATGTCTAGTACAAGATTTGAGGTCTTCCTCCAAGCATTTTGTGAGCGTGCAGGCAGGAATTGACTCAGTGTACCCTATTTTGTAAGTTTGAAGCAAGAATTGACTCAGTATATCCTGTGGCTGTCTCACTTTTTTTTTTTTTTTTTGGCCACTAGTCTTATTATGGTCGGATATACTTCGGAAATTGGTGTGGTCCTTGGGCGTTAAATGGGCTTGAGAAGTTCTATGGAAAAAATTATATTGTGTCTCACGCTCTATATTTCTGACTTGAAAAGTGTTTGTCTAACAGATGTATGTCTGAAGTGGCGGACTCTCCCATTCCAGCTGAGTTCAGTGGAGAAGAATTACCCCGATAGCTGGGTATGCTCTATGAACCCTGATCCTGAACAAGACAGGTAAGAATCAGTTAACATAAAGACTTTTCTGCAGTGTGCCTTATCTGCACATTTGGTTTTTTTCTGGTCATCTGTTCTTTGAGAACAATTGGAGGGATAGGCAGTAATTCTATACCTTTAAGCTGTGCTCACAGTCTGTGAAAAAGTAGTGATGACATATGTATGATGACGTATACCCACCAGTATTATACACTGGTGGGTATTTGTGCAATATACGAATTGCAGAGTGCACCCTCAGCAAGTTTGCAGATGACCACAGACTGGGAGGAGTGGCTGATACACCAGAGGGTGTACATCCATCCAGAGGGGCCCAGACAGGCTGGAGAAATGGGCCAACAGGAACCTCGTGAGAAGCACAAAGTCCTGCCCCTGAGGAGAAACAACCCCAGGCACCAGGATATGCTGTTCAGCCTGGAGCCGAGAGGCTCCAGGAGCATTTTATCACTGGGTGCAAATATCTGCAGGGAGAGTGCAGAGAAGACGGAGCCCGGCTCTTCTCAGCGGTGCCCAGGGGCAGGACCAGCAGCAGTGGGCTCCAGCTGGAACACAGGAGGTTCTCTCTGCGCCTCAGGAAACGCTTTTTCCCTGCGAGGGCGACCGAACCCTGGCACAGGTTGCCCAGGGAGGATTTCCCACCTCGGAGACACTCGGTCCTGGGCAGCTGGCTGCAGGTGGCCCTGCTCAAGGAGGGGCTTGGACCCGATGGACCCCAGAGGTCCCTTCCAACCTTCCTGTGATTCTGTGACCGGGGGGATGTGCATGCATGCAGCTGCGTGTGTGGTTTGTGGGCGCGCATGCAGGGGTGCGCGCTGTTTTGTGCCTGCGTAGCCATGCGCGCGTTCAGTTTTGTGTGCGTGCAGTCAGGGTGCGCGGTATGCAGCTGGGTGTGTGCGTAGAACTTTGTGTGCGTGCACACGCCGTTGCACGTGTGACTGCATGCGCTGGTGTATGTGTGTTTCTGTGCGCTGCCACATACGCTGATGTGTCTGGGCGTATGCACGCTGTGAGCAGTTGCGTGTGTGGGTAGCTGTGCGCAGCTCTGCCTGCCTGTTTGTGGCTCTGCCTGCCTGCGTGTGCGTGTGCAGCTGCATCTGTGCACTGGTGTGCGGACAGCATATAGCTGTGCCTATGTGGGGTTCTGTGTGTGCAGCTGTGCATGTGTGCATGCAGCTGTATGCACAGGAGGGTGTGTGAGTGTGCACAGCTGTGTGTGCGTGTAGCTGTGTGCCACTGTGTGCACGCACACCAGACAGCTGTGCACGCACACACCCTATCCTGCATGTCGCTGTCCGTGCGCGTGTGTTGGTGTTTGCAGTGTGAGTGTGTGTGGTGATTTCAGTGTGCTCGTGGTGTTTACGGTGTGTGTGTGCTCACGGCGCGTGTGCTTGTGATGTGTGAGTGCATGGGGGGGGGGGGGGGGAGTGCACGGTGTGTGGGTTTTGGGGGGGGGGGTGTGCCTGCTTGAGGGGAGGGGCTTGGACCTGATGACCTCCAGAGGCCCCTCCAAGCAGTGATTTGGTGAAATTAAGTTCCTTTATGGTTTTTCTGCACTGCCACTGGAAATATGACTGTAACCTTAGTTTATGCATGTTGATTTTAATGTAGGTAGCACAGACAGCAACTGAATAGTCATAAGCACAGGCTGGGAGTGATATGTGTTCAGTGGAATCTTTGCAATTGTCTTTATTGCTACTATAGCTCCAACCCATTAGACATGCAAACCGCAGCAACACCTCTGAGTTGCAGTGACCCAAGAATGACATTTTGCACCCTTGAGGGAGCAACACATCAATTCATTTACCAGTGGTGTGTTTCACGGTTCTAAAATTTAGGTCAAATCTAGTCATTTATTTGAATGAGGAAAATGGTTGCTCTAGGCTGCTGCTTCTCTGTGGAGAGAGACACTGCTGGAAGCTGCTTCTTGTCTTTGTTGGAAGCTGCTCAGCTGTAATTCAGGTGCCTTGGCTTAAAGATAAAGGGAATGAATCCAGGTGGTAACTTTTAATTGGACAAAAAATTTTAACATCTGTGGCTGAAAAGGCTACAAAAAGCGTTGATGTTGATATTTGGAAAGTATTGATTTTCTGGCTTCTTCCATCTGGCACCTGTCACTGGAAGAACGCTGATGCTAACTTCCCTGTTGCTCCATGTATTTGTGCCCTGGTGCCGAACTCCAAAGAGTGTGGTTGTGCTGAGGACATCTTCCAACTCAACTGCTGGGCCAGGGCTGAATCTGGAAGCCTGAGAAGCGGCCACCACACCTCCACCCCCCAGGGGGAAGCAGTGGCGAGGCTGGGAAGGTGTTGCTGGTAGGCACAGACCTGAACACAAATAGACCACGCATGTCTGCGTCTGGCCACGCAGATCAATGCAGAGGAACACGTGCAGCACTCACACAAGCCGTATCAGCAGCCTCATCCTTTTCCCTCTCAGCTGATCAGGATGAAGGACCGCTAGTGGAAATACTCACGTCCGTACCTGGCCCCTGGATCCCGTCCCTCTGGTTACTTGCACTGGGATAGATGAGCCCCAAGGCCTGCAGCCCCAGGGATTGGGGGGTACAGACCTCCCCGCATGAACACAGATAGCACAGACACGCCATAGACCTCCTGGTGTCTCACCTTGGGTATGCTCTCCATCCCATAGCAGATCTGGATCCTTGCCCTTCTGAGGTGCCTCCTGCCTAGAGGCACTCACAGCTCTGCCTACATCCCCATACCCATCTCCAGCAGTCAGGCAGGACTCCCTGGTCCCTCCAGTAGTCAGGTCCCATGGGTTCGCCCTTAGACACCCCCTCCCCTTGCTCCCAGGCCACCTCCTCACTGTCTCGTCTGGCCTGACATTTGCTGCGAATCACACGTTCACGTGCACGCCTGCAGTCGCAGCAGCTGGTGGGACCCAGGCACACAGGCCCGTGCGACCAGCGGTCCCACTCCAGCTGCTGGCACTCAGACCCCTATACACAGATGCACACGCAGAATAGAGCCCCTTGCCCAGGAAAATAGTTAGCAATGGAGTTTTTTACAAAGACAAGTGTACTGAACAGCCAGCTGTTTGTGTACGACTAGTCCTTCTTAGCCTTTTATTTCTCTGGTTTTTGTTCCTCCACAAATCATGTCAATCCCCTCCTTTACCTGCTTTTGCTTCCTCCCATTGGTCCGAAAGAGCCTTCAGAGAGCTGCTCCCATTGACTGGACACTGGGGCTGAGGCTGCCCTGAGACAGCCCTGGCAGGAGCTCAGATGGGGTATCTGTTCCTCTAAATACTGAATTTGCATTCTCTGAGCTGCCTTTGGGTCTCTGGGCTTGTGGAAATGGGACTTGAATGGGCCGTGGTGGCTCTGGGGTGACCTGAGAGTAGCCAGGGAAGGGTATTACTCAGGTTCCCCCACTCTCCGTTTTCTTTGTGTTCTTTTGTGTATGTGCAGACGAGCTTTTTGATCATGTAACTGAACAGGAACTTGATTTACTAATGAAAGAATTTAAATTTTGTATTTGTAATACCTTGAAAATTCAGAGGGGTTTGGCTGCATTTTATGTGAGAATGAGTTGGTTGGAGCGAGTTAGAGCACCTCCATGGTGTGCACGCGCATGGTGTCATCCCACATCCCCCTCGCAGGGAGGTGGGAAAGGGCAGGTGAGGTGCTCTGGACAGGTGATCCAAACTTCTGGTCATTTCAGCCCCTTTGAAAGGGATCTCGGGAGTCTTACTCTGGGAGGATAACTAACTCTAGAATATTTTTTGATTGAGTAGGCTCACGCGCACTTTCCAACAGTGAGTGCAGTTGTGTCCTTTTACACAAGGCAGAAGGTTTTCTATAGAAGTTGCACTAGCACTTCTCTGGCCTGGTTGGTGGCAGTAGAAAGCAAGGCTTCCTTACAATCACTGCCCTTCTGAACTTCCGTTCCCGTACTGCCTGATGTTTCTTGCTGTGTCCTTGTGCCATGGGTTTGGACCCCTTCACCTGTGTCATGACCATGTGCCCCAGCTGCTGCGTTCCAGGTGTTTGTACTGTGTGGGGGAGGACTGAGGATTTGGCAAGCATTGCTGTTGCCAGCATGGGTGAGGGGCCTCAAGCTTGTGTGCCGTGAGGGTCTGTGCAGAATCTCATACAGCCAAGTTGAAGCTGAAGCACTGTCAGAGTTGATGTTCAGACTCTCTCCTGGCATCAGAAGACTACATGATGGTTTTGGCTGCCTCGGCATTGTCTGCCTGCATTGTGTCCGCTCCTGGCACCAAGCTGTTCCCTGCCCTTCTGATTTGTCCACCTATGCCTCGGTTTCTGCTGGTGGCACATTGTCCCGGATCATGGGAGCCGAATGCCCTTCTCCATGTCTGTTATATGAAGCAGTCACCCCTTCCAATGTTGGTCTGTGTTGGGGTCAGCACTAAGTGGCACCATTGCTCACTTTGTCACAGAGAAGGCAGTGTGTCTATCACACTTCAGTGTCAGGCTCACCCTCCTCCCTTTTCCTACCTAAAATCCACTTGGGTCCTAAAAGGCATTTAACGTGGCTCTAACACTAGCTGAAGGTGACTCTGTGGCTGAAAGGTCCTTGAGCATCACCGATGTCTTGGTGCTGAGTTGCAGAGTATTCTGGCTACAAAGATAATTCCTTTTTTCTGACTTGCAGTGATGCAAGTGATGAAGTCTGTGGTTTTAAATGTCATGAGTAGTCTTATTTTTTTCCTGTTGGCAGAACAAATGTGTGCTTTCATACTTTCTTGTGCTGTAAGATACAACTTAACAATGTTTTCAGCCCCAGTCCATCAACGGCATAGGAGATGGCATTTCTTTGCTGGGAAACTTGCATGTGGTGCCACTTGTTCAGCTTTACCTTTGAGAATTTGAGCAGCTCGTCATTGCATGTCAGGCAGTCATTTTCTAGTGACGACAGATACTTTCTTAGCCAAGGAAGTGATTGCTCTTACGAAAAACTCTCCTGCAGTGCTTCAGCTGAGAAGAAAATGTTGATGGAGAAAATGTTGCTTGTGCTCATTTCCACTCACAAGCTGATCACAGTATGTATCTCACAGAGTAGGGGATATCCCATCACTTGGCAGGTTCAGGATCAGAGATCTTGATAAAATCATCTCTCATCAGCCTCTTGGAGCTCTGTGTGATCCACAATGAGAGCAGGGTCCACCTTTATCTGCAAGACTCACACTTGCAGGAAGTTTTGAACAGCTCACCTCCAAGGCAGCGTAGGAGTCAGCTGGGTCACTTGCCTTGTGCAAGAGTTGTCTTGGTACTGCTGCTTTCCTGTCTCACATCATCCCTGCATGACTTTGCCCTGAAGGGGTTGGCCCTGGTGTGTCTGTCCGTGACTCAGTTCTGTGACAGGAGATGAGCCTGGGAACCCCTCAGTCCCCTCTCCTTCCTCTGGCAACGCTCCTGATGGCCAGTTGCTGAGCCAGAAGTTTGAAGGTGATGCCAGTCCACTATCATGTATTTCCTACCTGTGTTTTCCTCCTCTCTCAAGGAGTCTTCCAGGATTCTGCATCTGAGAAGACCTATGGGAGCAGGATGCTCGCCACCATTTTGTAGGCCATAAGCTGAACAGGATGGGAAAAGCAAATAGTTAAGGCATACGCAAAGGAAAACTTCGTGGCCTTGGGCAGCAAGGCAAAGCACATCTTCTGTTGGAAGGCTTTTGTAAACAACATCTTAGTCACAGGTTACTGGTAATAAGCTTTCCTTTCTAAATGGAAAGGAAGTCTGTAAAGAAAAATTGATAGGAAGACATAAGCTGATAGGAAGGAAAATTGCTGCAAAAGCCCCGCGTACAGAAACAGTATAGAAAACCAGTTGCAGCTGTTCCTATGCTTTGTTTAGCTCTTTGGCTCTGAATTGGTAGTTTCCAGTGTAAATGGCTTGTTTTTTAACAACTGTGCTTTTGATCCTTAAATCATATATGTGATTCCCAAGAAGAAAACCACTGGTTTTGAGGTTGTGGCTACCGTGGTAAGGAAAGTGATTTTACTGCTGTGTTTGGGATAGGATATGGGGACAGCGCTGTGTGTGCGAGACAGTGCAGGTTCTGCTGTTGTTGCTGAGGTTGTCTTGTGTTCCCTTCCTGCTAGATGTGAAGCTGCAGAGCAGAAGCAGAAGGTACCACTGGGAACTCTGAAGAAAGACTTGAAATCACAGGAGGAAAAGCAGAAACAACTGACAGAGAAAATCCGCCAGCAGCAGGAAAAGCTGGAAGCTCTGCAGGTGAATCTGGAGGTCTCCAGCTAAGCACAGCAGGTTTGATGGACCTCCTAGTGGAAATGGCTGATGCTGAGTCTTGTCTGTCTCAGCCTTTAATGCCACCTGTGCTCCTTCGTGGGGTAGGGGTTGTTTTAATAACAGAAAACAAGCATCTCGGCTTGCATTTCATTTTCTGCTAGGAAAATGGGAAGGGCTGCTGGTGTTTGGATGGAAGGGAAGCCTCTTGAAGGACCCAGAAGACACCTTCTTATAATTGTTGATTTTAAACTGGAAAACTCTTTGCTGGGCTGGGTTCAGGCAGGCCCTGACAGCTTTTAAAGATGGCCTTTCTGATTTTTATTTTTATATAGAAAACCACTCCAATTCGATCTCAAGCTGACTTAAAGAAACTGCCTCTGGAAGTGACCACACGCCCTGCAGGGGAGGTAAATACCGCTGTGGGCTTTGTACTCTTCTGTGCTTTCCTTAGCTGCTCTGAAAAGCAGTGCCTGACTCTTCCATCCTTTCTCTGTACTCTCATTTGTTTCAGAACACCCACTCACAGACCCGACCTCAGCGCCCGCGATCTCCTCCTTTACCTGATGTCATCAAGAACGCTCCCAGCAGACCACCACCACCTACGCCTCTTCCCAAGTCCATCAGTCAGCTCAAAAAGAGTTCTTCAGCTTGGCCAAATATCAGCACTCCCAAACTGGCAAGCATGCTCTCCAAGGAGGAGGCCAGCACTTCCAGGACACACCAGCACACTGTGACAACTGGAAAGTCAAACAGCACTTTAAAAACTCTTGCCAAATCAGGTACAACCTCGAAACCACCCTCTGCTGTGGGGCAGAACCCCAAAAGCTCACGTGAGACACCCAGTCCAAAAGCTGCCAAGGTGCCAGCACTGAAGAAATCTGCCGCTGTGAAATGCCCACAGGTGAGACTCGATGGGATGAAAACTGTCAGCTCCTTACGTACTATTCTGCATAGCCTGTCTTGCTCTGTCACATGGGATTTGCACTGTAGTCCCTGCACAAGACAAGATAATTTTCACTTTAGTCTTGGGTTACAGTGCCATTCTACACTCCTCGTGAAGACTTGTTTCATCTCTTTCCTGTTAGACCAGACTGTTTCCCCAGAAAAAAAAAGAATGTGGAGTCGTGGGGTGAGTGTTTGCATGATCATGTAGCACCTGCTAAAACCTTCCGGAAAAGCTAATTAACTATCAAATTAAATACTGGATGCTGAGCTTTTTGTATTTTTTTTTTTTTAACTTGGCTGAAAGAAGGTTTTAGTTTATAGCATGCTGGAATTACAGCTAGAGCATGTTTGCTTCCTACAGGCCTCCACCACTCGGAAGAGGACCTTGAACACAACTGAGGACGGGTCTGAGGAGGAGGGAGAGCACAAAAAGGAGAAAACAAAACGGGGCAAATTTGTGCCAGTGAAAGAGGAGAAGAAGGATTCCAGTGAGGTGGTGGTAGAGGTTAGAGTACACTGGTTTTCCCAGCAGAAGGTATTTGTGAAGTGCTTATAATCTTGTTGGGAGGCGTAATCTGAGCTCTCTCTGCTTACAGCTCACAGACAGTGCCGGGGAAGAAGAGCTGGCAGAACTGAAGAAAGCTCAGAAAGGTGAGACATGAACCCTTGAGCTGCCTCTCTGTCTAACACAGTGGAAAAAAAAACTGTGGCGAACTAGACTCACTGGTTAAATGTGTGATTTCAATCAGTGAGTTTTTTTAAAATGAGAATGAGTGTAAATTTGGGTCCCAAACCCCAAGATAACTCTAACTCACATGAAACATTTTGGCCAGGAACCCCTTGATTAGGCAAGAGGCAACTGTGGCACGGGAAGATCTGTAATCTGAGGGCTGCATCACGTTCACGGGTGTGATGCTTCACTGTGTGGCGTAGACTGATGTCGTGCTCACCCTTCCTAATTGAATGGATCGTGGAGCTATGTTAGCTGGGAAATGCAGAGGACTGTATCTAGACCTGCTGCGCTGCTGTGAGAGAAACGAGGCCAAGAGACCCCCAGGAAAGATGCTCGCCAGGATGGTGTTGCACCTTCTGCCGAGCAGAGCATTTCTTCAGCTTGTTCCCAAGGAGCTGTCTGGAAAGTGACCCACTAGGAACACGTGGCAAATTGTCCTTGTGACCAGCACAAGCCTGGAAAGGCTTTGTTAAACAGCCTGGAGTATGGGAGAGACCTTCTGTCTGCAAATGCCATATAATTGCCTTGCATCTTAATGTGTCTGAGTAGGAGTTGAACTGTGCGATAGTAGTGTTTTTATGGTTTACAGGAGATGTCACAGGTTTAGGTTTGCTCCCCACTGAGGGTGCCTGTTTTCTCTAGACCTCATGGAGAATGTGCTCTCCAGCATCTGAATGTTTGCAAACATCTTTACTGTTGTCCTCCTTGCAGACAAAGGGCTGCGTGTGGAAGTGCGTGTGAACAAGGAGTGGTTCACAGGCCGTGTCACAGCTGTGGAGATGGGCAAGCATGCAGTACGCTGGAAGGTGAAGTTTGATTATGTTCCTACAGACACCACACCAAGGGATCGCTGGTAATTATCTCTAGCTACTGGATTTTGGAGGCTTGTTCTGCTTTCAGGAGCAAGACCCCATTTTACTTCCATAGATGCTGAAGACAAATACGTTGCTGTCATGTCAGGGAGCGTGTGTGTGTGCTCAGGACTGCCCAGCTGCTTTGTAAGGAGTGAGCGTGACAGACTCCATGCAGTCTGCCCATCACTTTGATGTGATGTTCCTGTGGAAGCAGCTGCGGTGTAATCTAGTGGTCTCAGAGTGACAGCTGAATACAGGTTCTGATGAAGCTGTTAACCAGTGTTTCAGGTGCGGGCAATGTGGAAAAAGCTATCTGACTTTCCCTTAATATTTCTTTTTTCAGGGTAGAGAAGGGCAGTGAGGATGTGAGGTTGATGAAGCCTCCCTCTCCCGAGTACCAGGCTCCAGATAGGCAGCAGGAAGAGGAGGTTGTTGTGGCTGAACCTTCTACCTCAGACTGTGTCAGAATTGAGCCAGACACCACTGGTCCCAGCAGCAGCCAAGAAACAGTAGACTTACTAGTCCAGATCCTTCGGTGGGTTCACTGCAGTTCTTGTGAGCTGCTGCAGTCTGACTGCTTTAGTCTTTTAAACTCCCAATTCTGGCTTTCTGTTTTTCTTTCCTGCATAGAAATTGTTTGCGGTACTTCTTACCTCCAAATTTTCCTGTCTCCAAGAAGGAGCTGAGTTCCATGAGCTCGGAAGGGTTGTTGGCGTTTCCCTTGGTGAGTTCAGTATTTCTAGAAAAGTGGGGTTTTTCCCCACACACATTCCATTCTTATGGCAAGTGTGCATCTTGTTGATACAAGATCTCACTCTTTAAAAGGTTATTTGGATCCTTAGCAGACTAATGTAGCCGAGAAAAAACATGAGAACCTCTGAAACATACCTTAGGTCTTTTGACAGTTGTTGTCTGAGGATTTTTTTAATTGCCATACATCTGCATGGGAAAGCTGTTGGCTGTTACTATCCTAACTTCTTGTCCATTGCTGTTGAGCTTTTAAAAAAGGCCAGGTTAGAGGTTTGTAGAAACAGGATGTAGGCATACCTGTTTGTTTTGCCCCCAGCCATGTAAATCTAACTTATGTGGAGGCAATCTTAAAAATGGGAGAGGACACAGAAGCCAACTCCCCTCGCACTTCTCCAGGTGAGCAGGCTGGCCACCTGTGAGTCAGCCGTACATCTTAAGGCTTTTGGTGTGGCCTCCATTGATTTCAGCAAGGAACAGATGGGGCTGAGTCTGCCTCAGTATCTGCATGCTCGTATTGGAAGGTCCAATGCAGGCTGAAATGCGGGGAAAACAGCACTGGCTTCTCTGACATACCACAAAGGGAGACCTTTTCAGAAGGCATCTGTAAGTGACAGAATACACCTACAGGTGACCAAATGACAAAAGCCACTGCTTATTTGGTAGTCTTCAAAGTGCCCTACTCCCTCACTCGCAATGCATATATTGGCAGTCTCTCTTGTCTCTTCCTCTTTTCTCTCTGTTAATTCAGGCATCTGCTTCAGTTACTGGTTCTGCTGCTTCCGCAGGACGTGTTGGTCTTGTCTGGAGGTTTCTGCAAGTGTAGATGTTCCTACCTCGCAGTGATAAGCTGTGTTGTCTGAGCGGTGTATGATAACGAAATTGACTGCATACAGGGGCTGTCAGATCTTTCTACAGCATAACTGTGGTTTTAGGCTTTTTAAAACATGCTGCATCCTTAATCTGAATTCAGGCAGGTTTTGTTGCAGTTCTGGTCTTCGAGAAAGGTGAAAACCCGTGTGATTTTTGTGTTGCCTGAAGTAGGCAAATCAGAAATGTAAATGTGAGCGTGGTAACGACTGTGGGCTGGGCATGAAGGGGCGCAGTGTTAGGCTGGTGGTCACGGGGTGCCGGTAGCTGGACTCTTCCACAAGGTGTGAGTGCTGGGCTTTTCTTGACACTCTGTGCTTCTTAATGTGTCATCTGTTGTGTTTTGTCTTCTACAGAAAGAATATTTCAAACAGTATGAGGTAGGTCTGCAGAACCTGTGCAATTCGTATCAGACACGTGCCGACGCCCGGGCCAAAGCCTGTGAAGAGAACCTCCGCAACTCAGAGAGAAAGCTGAAGGAAACGGAGGAGAAACTGCAGAAGCTGAGGACTAACATCGTGGCCCTTCTGCAGAAAGTGCAGGAGGTGGGTGAGGAAGGGGCACGAAACCAGAGCTGCCCCAGGAGTAGCAACCTTCCCCAGGCCCCTCCAGGCACTTGAGAAGTTTTAGTCCAGCATTTAACAGGGCTTCAGCTCTTTCTCAATTGGGTGCAACTTGGGCTTAGACTGTCAGAAGCAGCTGAGTGTGCAGCTGCTGTCGCTGCCCTCCTTTTGAGATCCAGGCCTTGGGGTCCCGATGAGTGTTAATTTTCACAGATGGATTTTTCATGGCATGGACATAGTGCACAGCTTCTGTTTGTTTTCTGCTTTCTGCTATGAAACTTGGGGCTGAAGGAGAAATTCCCTGGGTACAGGCAGTGTCCTGCAGAGAATATCTGCCCCATTGTTAGGCACAAAGATGATGCTAGATTCTGAACCCCATATACAGAAATGCAAACCTGTAAACAAATAATATTAAAAAATGTTATGGTGAAAGCTATTTATTAATTATACTACTAAATATTAAATTGAAATAGCAAATACATATTTAAATAAGAGCTTTAAATAAATAAACTTTAAATTAAAAAAATACTTTAAATAAAATTAAGACCACCCAATGGAACAGATACTGAAAGCAGATGGAAGCAGTTGCTCCCTGTTAGGAAAATGTGTGTTAAAGCTAAAAAAAAAAATACTAACTTGACTCTGATCAGCACAACAAATCTGTTGCTTGAGTGCATTGTTTGAGTATCAAGTGCTGACTGGTGTCCAGGCATTGTCCATCAGGCTCTGACAAGGGAAGCTGGTGGTGCTTTCACAGCAGATGTCAGCAGCTGGAGAGTGCTGGAAGTTGGAGCATAAAGGCTGACCAGGACAGACGTTGCAGAGGATGCTGTGCTGCTCTGTCTTGTCCATTCTTGCACTGTTCTTCAAGATTCACTTTTCACTGGTATTTCTTGTGCCTTTGGTTTCAGGACATTGATATTAATACAGATGATGAACTGGATGCGTATATCGAGGACTTGATCACTAAAGGAGATTGAGCAGCCCCAGTACAAGTCGTAGAGACATGCCGAGGAGCTGGTTGCTGCGATGGGAGATGTGGATTCCTGCAGCGGAGGACTATGGCTGCTGTTGAGAGAGAGGGTTTTTAGACAGTACTTGTGTTGGTGTACAACTTGTTCTTGTGACTTTACATGGAAAAAGACATTTGTGCTGTTGGCAGGAAGATTTTTAACATTGTAGTTCTCCAAATCTCTTCCTTTTGTTTATAAATATTTATTTTTAAAAGAAATAGGAACTGTGCCTGATACGATGGGAGGGTTGCTGTGTGGTTTTAGTGAGGTAAAAATGTGAGTACCCTTTTTGCATCTGGGGTGAATTCATAAGCTAAACCTGGAAGACCAGAACATCCTGCCTAGCAGGTTGTCTCGAGTAAGAACCTGGCAGCAACTTACTTAAAAATAAGCCTTGAGTTTCAGAAGAGGAGGTCAGGACTTAGACTTCAGAGATACTGACCTTGGGCTAGAGAAAGCCAAGTCAAGAATTTGAGCTACACAGAGGAGATCAAACCACAGTCCCTGTGTGAGCGTGAGTGGAGGAGATGAAATCTTGGTGGTTGTGAAGGGGTTGGGAGTAGGGGATTGGCACTTGCCAGTGCAGTGAGGTTCCCGAATATGAGGTCTGTGTAAGCAGGTGGAATTGTCACCACGCTAACAATCAGGGGCTGAGGATCCTTTTAGAAGAGAACGGCCTCCTAGGCTGCTCACAGCAGGTTGTGATCATCAGAGGGAGAAAGCTGGAGTTACGATTCTTTTCTGGCGATCACCTTACTGCACGCTTCTGCTGCTGTTTCTTTGAGACATAATTGCAACAGCAGCAGAACTCCTCAACCAGCTGAAAATAAAGTGACCCTCTGTTCTGTTGTCACTCCCTCAGGTTTGCATTGCTTTGATCAACTTGCTCTTCCAGGTAATTTTATTAGAGTGCTGGAATCTGGACCCTGTGGAGCCCTGTGTTGCTGAGTCCCATTTGGCCCTGGGTCAGCAGCAAGGACAATGCCTTTCCTTGTCCTCCCAGCTGGAGGCTGCACTACAGCTCCTAGCAGACCACTGGTGATCACAGCCAAGATGATTTGGTTTGAGTTCACTGGCTAGCCAGCTTTTCAGGTCTCCTAGGACAAGATGTCCATGAACTCAGTGCTCAGAAAACTGAAATGCCCTACGGCCTGGCGGTGAAGAAACACAGTGCGATCAAGAGGTGCCCACCTTCAGGAACATGAAGTGAAATGGACCATTGGGGTTCTTTTGACAGCTGAATGTGTAATAGATGTTTTGCAAAAAAATTTCTAAATTAAACATCTGTTGCACAGCAAATCTTAAGCACTAATGGTTTATAGTCCTGGAGAACTCCCAAGTTGCACATACCTGCTTGTTACCTGAATTCCAGGTCCTTGTGACAGCACACAGTGAGACTGACTGCTTTCATTCAGGGTCTGGGCCCAGACATTCTAGTATAAATGAAGGTAAGGAGCATCCCCCACACTCTGTACACCTTCCTGGACAAAGGGGCAGTATTCCTTTGAAGCAGGAGCAAGCTCCACCAGTCTTCTTGATTTCCTTACACGTATTAGAAGTTTTGTTAATGGCGTTGGCACACTGGTGCTTCAGATGAAAATGATCCTGTAGAAGCCGAGTTTTATATTAAGGTGAAAGAAGAAATCTTCATCCTTTCCAGGTGGCCAGCAGAAATTCTAAAGAGCCAGATTTCGTGAAAGTACAGTTTAGAGATGATGCTGCTTGCAAGCTATAATTTGTAACACCTGGAGTATACCAATGTGGTACAAATAGCTCTTAGACATTTCTTGAGCTTCCTGACTCAGTTTGATCCCCTAGTCCTGCTCTCCTTTTAGGAAGGCATTACTCAGGTTTTTTCCTCTGTTCTCTGGAAACTTCTCATTTCCAGTTTTAACTTTTTTTTCATGGCATTTCATTTTTTTGATCTTGTACCAAATATTTTTGTTTGAGATACATTTCTTCCCTGGAGTTACTTTCATCAGTACAATTGATGTGTCCTCTTCCATTTTGCTAGGAAAAGCAAGCCAAGAACTTTTAAGTGCCTGTTGTGGTTTTACCCCAGCTGGCAGCTGAGCACCATGCAGGCACTTGCTCACCCCCAGTGGGATGGGGGAGAGAAGTGGAAGAGTGAAAGTGAGAAAACTCACGGGTTGAGATAAAGACAGTTTAATAAAGCAACAGCCGCGCGCACAAGCAAAGCAAAGCAAGGAATTCATTCCCCACTTCCCGTCGGCAGGCAGGTGTTCAGCCATTCCCAGGAGAAGCAGGGCTCCATCACACATAGCGGTGACTTGGGAAGACAAACACCATCACTCTGAATGCCACTGCCCGTCCCCCCGCCTTCCTCTTCCTTCGGGCCCTTATAAAGTGAGCATGATGTCATATGGTATGGAATATCCCTTTGGCCAATTGGGATCAGCTGTCCTGGCCATGTCCCCTCCCAGCTTCTTGTGCACCCCAAGCCATCCAACTCTGACTGTGTAAGCACTGCTCAACAACAACAGGTCCATATAACAAAAACATCTCTGTATTACCAACACTGTTACCAGCACAAATCCCAAACATTGCCCCATGCTAGCTACTGTGAAGAAAATTAACTCCATCTCAGCTGAAACCAGGACAGTGACAATAAAACAAGTTTTTCATTCTCAAAACCTTCCTGGTAGTCCTTCTCTACAGCTCCCTCGATTTTATTTTTGTAACCTTGCTAAGTAGACCTATGTATAACGTTAGGTGTTATACATGCCTTTTAAAAACATAGAAACAAAACGACCTCTGGAGGTCATCTCTATCAGCTGCTCCAAGCAAGGTGTACTCAGAAGCTGTATCGCATTGGTCAGGGTCATTTCCAGTTGAGCTCTTAAAAGCTTGGCGGTGGAGGTTGCACCACTTTTGTGCATTGCACACTTCTCCAGTGAGTGTGTCCTTCCCTTGTAGCTAACAAGGGTGTCCCTGTTGCAGCTTTGGAGGCTGTTACAGCTGCCTATTGAAAATCACCTGCAGTCATGGCAGTTAGACCTGTGTTCTGATGCAACGTCTGTGCTCAGTTCCCTCAGTCTTCTCCACTTCCAGCTGTTTCTTAAAGCAGAAATACTAAGAAGTACGTGAGTTGCATTTTGTACAACATCCCCTGTCTTTATAAGATCACCGTAAGTCACTCCTTCGTGCCCATCATTACAATCATCCATTTTGGAAATTCCTCCCACAGCTGACACCCAGATACTCTGTAGCATACATAGTTCTATTGCTAAGGTTGCTAATTTATGTATTTCATAATGAGGCAGGAAAACAACTTTTAACATGAAGTTTTGGGTCTCATGATGATTATTGTTCCAGGCCAACTTTGCTTCAGTCTCTCATCTGCTGTAGCGCATGGCCTTTGGGGCTTTTCTCAGCAGGACCATGATTATCCTTGCTGCTTCCCTCACTGAAGTGCCAGACTTACCTGGAACCCAAGGTCTCTGTCAGGTCTGCTACCTTGTCCAAATTCACCCAGTTTCTCTTGCAGACTGTGGAACAAGAACACCTGAGCTCACAGCAACTGTCTCTCTCCCAGTGCGAGGGGCACGGTCCTGCCTGCACATCTTTGAAGGGTCATGTGTTGCTGCTGTTCCTTCAGTGGAGTCTTGAAACTCCACATCACCAACATCAGATATGGGGTTTGATTTTATGGCTACAGGATCAACATGTCATTATTTTTGCAAGTCATTCCTGCAGCCTATAGCGAGGACCGACTGGGCTTTGTGATGCCGCTTGCTTTCAGCTGCCTCACAGGGCTGAGGGCTGGGGCACGCTCAGTCTCCTCTTCTGCCGCTGCCTTACCCAAAAGGCGCAGCAAATTTCTCTGCCAGTAATCTTTCTGATCTCCAGGACCCAGGGTATCTTGATCTGTTCAGGAGAGTACGCGTTATCTTGAAATCCCTCTTAGCAGCATCTGAATTTGTTCATGGTCTCAGAGTCATGGTCATATGCGACCTAACTTGACCAGTGCCTACCGTGTGGGATGAGACCAGCAGGCAACTCTTGGATGATATCAGCAAAGCTGCAGCTGCACTGTGCACAGCAGGAGCAGTGGAGACCCTTGTCTAAGCCTGCAGCAGAGGGAGGGTCCAAGAAAGCTCTCCAGAACACCTCGGGAGGTCTGGAGGACTCAGGGGACCTGCCACATTAGTGAAATAAGAGTCCCAGTTCATGGGGACCTCCGGGAGCCCAAGCCGCATGTCCAGGGGTCCCTGCCCTGTGGTTTCAGTGTGTGCAGAAACCAGGTGCTTTGGGCCACTCCAACTCTCAAACACTCCCTCTTCTCCCTGGGCTGCAGCCCATTGAACAGAACAAATTGCAAATTCACCATCCCCTCATCCTGCTGGGAGCTCCCCACCACAGGGTGCCACCTCTGGCTGCCCCAGAAGAGGGCAGAGGATGGCTCTGGGGATATTGAGGCCCTTCTAAGGCTGCTGTTGTTACTTGAACACACTGAGCAAAGAATCTGAGCAGGGAGGGACATGTAGAGTTGTGTAAGTACAGTAGGAATGTGGTGCTGCAGAGCCCATCACTCTCATTGGGAAGGAGGAGCCTGACTCCCAGTGTCATGGGCAGCTGGGACTGGAAGATAAAAACCCCAGAAGCCTTGGCTCAGCCTGGAAGAAGGGAGGTTGCGTGCCATTCCAAAGTGGTATGGTACACCAAGCCCACAGCCCTTGTTTTCCCTGTCTCCTCTTTCTGAGAAGCTGTGGCTGCCTGCAGCAAACAGCGATGGTGCTGTGCTGCTGTGTGCAGGCCTGCCATGCCTGGGGCTGGGTGCCTAGATGAGCCTGTACTGTGTGCGCAGGTGATGGGGTGGGCTCTGGTCTGGCTGGGCTCTGCAAACAGCTGCTGAGAAGCTGCAGTGAGAAGCCAGGTTGGGGCCAGTGCCACCATGCTTGCTCCTGCTGCCTGCATCCCTGTCTGATCTCAGAGTACGTGGCTTTGGTTTTGCTCACCAAGGCGCAGGCAGCTGTAATGCTGCAGGTCTGGTGACTTTGTGCCCTCCTCACCCAGTGTGGCTCTGGCACCAGGGCCGTTCCCCTTCTGCCTCTCCTGGGCCACACTTGGCCAGGCTGAGGTGGAGCTGCCAGCTCAGCTGCCAGGCGTGAGCTGCATGGTGGGACCCCTCCAGTGAGGGTACTACCACCAACTCATCAAGTGTCTCTTTGTGCAGAAGCCACCAGCGCCTGGGAACACAGGACACGTGTGAAGGCACCAGCTCCTGGTGCTGCTCTGTCTCCAAGGAAACATCCCCCAGCGGGAGAGACATCCCTGGCCCCTGCCAGGGCACCCTCACCCTGCCTTTGTTGGCTCCGCGGCATTTCTTTGGGAGACAAGGGGATAAAGTCTTCCTTTTCCTGCCAGCCACCAGCTCCTGCTGCAGCTGCCTGGAAGCAGCTCCCCTCGCCCTGAAAGAGTCAGCTGGCAGCTCCCCAGATGAGTGAAGGCAGGCACTCAGCACCAGAGCCAGCCCTGGGCCAAGGAGCAGCAGCGTGTGCACAGTGGGACCTTTGTCAGAGTGCTGGAAGCCACTGGCAGCTCCTTGTCCTGGGCCCTGCAGGCAGCTAGGCATCCTCTGCCCAGCACAGCTGCCTCAGGCCAGGAGGGAGGAGCTGCGGGGGAACAGTGGTGATGCTGGTGCTGCTTTGTGCTGGGTGCAGCACCATGGGTGTAGGTGCTGGCTCTGGGCCAATGAGACTCCCACATGCCCTTGTTTCCCTCTTTTGCCTCTGCTCCTCCTGAGCCACCCCCAGCTCTGCCTGGCACAAACCACTGCCCCAATGTACAGAGCTGGGGGATGGCTGGAGCAGGCTGGGTTGTTTGGTTTTTAAATCCTCTTCCACCCTGCAGCACCCGAGTGTGACCACAGGAGGTTTCTCACAACCCCATTGCCCCCACTGTCAGCCCTGCTCCTTCCTGGAGTGCCATGGCACAGGCATTTCCTCTCTGGAAATGGGGAGGCTGCAGTGGGATGGAGAGGATGTGACTGACTGGTGCTGAGGGGAACCCTGTTCCTACTCATGCAGTCACCCTGAGGCTCCCCAGGTGCCTTGGAACCCAGCTCCCAACTGCTCCCAGATCCTGCTCTTGCCTTGCTGTCCTTTGGCTTAGGTGGGGCCATGGTCTCAGCATTCTCTGCTCCTCAGAGCTGCTCACTTGCCTTCAGGCACTGCGGTAGCTGGAGAGGAGAACTGCTCTGCCCCACAGCATGGGCAGGACCAGCCTCTCACCTCCCAGTTCCCCCCAGACCTATCCTACAGTGTGCTGTAGGTCCAGCCATTTCCCAGAGCACCTGAGCTTTGAAAGCTGGTTTTGAAGCTGGATGCAGCACCCACAGACAGGCATGGATACTCTGGATGCATCTTCCAAGTGCAAAGCAGCGGATGCACACGGAGCAGAAACCCTAGAAGGATGCAGAGCTGTCTGCTCCTCCTCTGTGCAGGGCGTTGCACCCTGGAACAGGGGTTGCACCCCAGAGCAGGGAAGGCATATGCCCTGGCTGGTGTGGTTATTCCTTGCATGGCCCCAGTGTGTCCCCATGCTCACCCCATGCCTGACCAGCCGATGCTCAGGGTCTGTGTGGCCACCGGCCTGAAGGACTGATGGGTCTCACATGGCTTTACCCAGGACAGGGGTTGTGATGGCTGTGGGAGCACAGTGGGGGCTGGCCCTGGGCATCGCTCCAACCTTTCCCCAGGGGAAGCCCCAGAGGGTGGCAAGGGTGATGGCAGAGCCCACTCTGTCCTTGGAGCGCAGGATGAGGCCCTGCAGCCCACAGGGCTGGTGTGGGGCAGGTGCCTCAGGGCTGGGGCTGGAGGACAGCAAGCGCATCTTGTGCTGAGGTGGGACACAGAGAGTGGGGCTTCCAGGGAGGGTCTGGGGACGGAGTGGGTGACCAGCATGGACACAAGCGTGTGGGGCCACCCCAAGGGCAGAAAGGCCGTGAACTCTTCCCTTTTTCCCGGCCTTCCCTCCAGGGAAAGTGGTGCCCGTGATGATGGGACAGCTCCTACCTGCCAGCCCCATCGTCACCATCTCCTCTCTAGTGTGCTTCTGTGGAGGAAGGGGGCTGTGGTGGGTGCCTTGCTCCTTCTGGGATCCCTCCACACACCCTCAGCCCTTCCTCAAGGGCTCTCCTTACTGGGATTCATGTTCCCTTTGCACAGTCTGGAGCCAAGTCCATGGCTGCCCTGGCAGGTGTCCCAAATGGTCTAGTTCAAACATTTCACGGGGAAAGAAAAGCCCGCAGCCCTACAGAAGCAAGGCTTGCACAGGGGCAGGGCACTGCCTGGAAGGAGGGATGGGCAGAATTTGGGGGTGTTTAACATGCCATTGGTTAGGTAGAGCTGCCCAACTGAGCGGAAGGGGAAGGAGGAGCAACAGGAGGCTATGGAGTGTGAGCCTGCCCCAGTTTGGTGCTGGTGCCCTAGGCTGGCATGGGCATGGAGAGACGGCAGCTTTCCCCAGGGGTTCCCTAGGAGAGCAGCAGCAGGGACTGCTACAGGGAAGGACTCTTCACCAGGTCCCTGGGGGGAACAGTGCTTACAGCCCATGTTATGCTGCCCTGATGGCCTGTCCAGACATGCCATGACCAGGGGGCCTGCGGATCTCCTACCTACATCTGTGTTGCCTGATGCTCCTCTGTTCCTCCACGTACACAGCTCCGAGGGGTGGGACAGCCTGCCACTCTATGCAGCTGCACAGGTCTCACTTTGGTCTAGGCTCGGCACGCTGCACCCGCAGAGGTATGTGTAGCTGCCGAGACAAGACAGCAAAAACCCAGCACATGCAGGACTGCCAAGAGGGGCATCCGCTCAGCTCAGACCCAGCTTTCTCTAGTGCAACTTCTCTGGTGAGGGAGCATCCCAGCCCTGGCCCAGTCTCCACAGCACCGCCATCAGCAGCTGCGCCCTCTGAGCAGCTCAGCCCTTGGAGATGGCCATTAGACTCCATGAAAGGGCCGTCCATGGTGTTCCAAAAATGAGATGCCATCACAGTCCAAAGTAAGACAGACTTATACTGACAGCAGTGCGGGACGGGTAACTCTTCCACCCAATGCAATTCTCCAATGACTCTGTGCTGCCTGCCTGGTGTCAGCTCAGCACGCAGGCGCCCAGGTATCATCCTGAGATATGGAAAGGAGTTTCCTAAAGGACACCTCCAGCATCAGGTTGTGCCTGGGAAAAGGCTGGCTCACCTGAGCTCAAGGAAAATGCACCCAGCTCCCAGCATGCTGCGTCCAACTGACTGCAGGGTCCCTCTGGGCCAGCCATGCTTGGAGGTTGGCAGCATGCCCGTGTCCTCACCGTGTCTTGGACAACCCTCGAGGAGCTCCTGTCCATGAGGAGAGGAGCTGAGCAGCCTCCAGACATGGCCATACACACGTTAGATGGGCCCCGAAGGCAAGCAGGGCGAGAGGGGACACTGCCTGGACGACCGTGAACGCGGATGCTTGGAAAGGTGACAGCGGCCTTGCCAGAGCCCTGTGGAGGGGAGGCACGTCCCCAAGCGGCGGTGAGGGAGGCACGGGCCTGGGGCCGGCGGCACAGGGACTACCGCCGGGCTGGCGAACCGGCGGTCCCGGCGGGATCCCCGCAGGGAGCAGCACTCGGCCCTGGCGCCGCACGGGAGGCCCGGGGCAGCCCCGGCGCTTTGGCTGGGGGCCGGGGCAGGGAACGGGTGGGGAGGCCGCGGGGGCTGGGCCCCGTCCCCCCGGTCTCTCCCGTCCCCTGCCGGCGGGGTACCGGGGGGGTGGGGCGGCCGCGCGGAGCGGAGCCGGAGGAAGAAGGCAGCGGGCTCCGGCGGCAGAAAGGGCGTTTATTGGGGCGCGGCGGGGCCGCGGGCGCTACAGCTTGGTCCTGGCCGAGGGCAGCTCGGAGCGCTGCGTGGGGCCGCTGAGCGTGGAGGAGGCGGCGGCAGCGGGCAGGCGGCGCGGCCCCAGCAAAAGGCGGCAGCGGGCGCGGAAGCGGCCGTCGAGGAAGGCGTAGAGCAGAGGGTTGAGGCAGCTGTTGAGGTAGGCCAGGCAGGTGGCGTAGGGGTGCAGGCGGGCGATGAGCCCCAGCAGCGCGCAGGGCAGCTCCAGCAGCCCGGCGGCCGCCAGCGCGAAGAGGCTCTTGAGCAGGTGGAAGGGCAGCCAGCAGCCGGCGAAGACGGCCACCAGCGCCGCGATCAGCCGCAGCAGCCGCCGCCGCGCCGCCGCCTCGGCGCGCCGCGGGCGGAGGTGGCGGCGGACGGCGGCGCCCACGCAGCAGTAGCAGACGGCCATCAGCAGCAGCGGGGCGGCGAAGCCCAGCGCCGTGGCGCCCAGGCTGAGCGCCGCCGCCCGCCCCGCGCCGCCCGCCGCCAGTTCGCACAGCGTCCGGTTGCGCGGCCCCCGCCGCGCCTCCCGCAGCAGCAGCGCAGGCAGCGCCGCCGCCGCCGCCGCCGCCCAGAGCGCAGCCAGCGGGCCCAGCCCGGCGGGGCGGCGGGGGGCGGCGCGGGCGGCGGCGCGGCAGCGCTCGGCGCTGAGGCCGCCCAGGCAGAAGGCGGAGGCGAACATGCTGAGCAGCACGAGGAAGCTGCTGAGCTTGCAGAGCGCCGCTCCGAAGGGCCAGTGGAAGCGCAGCGCCGTGTACGCGGCCCAGAGCGGCAGCGTGGCCACGAAGGCCAGGTCGGCCAGCGCCAGGTTCCCGATGTAGGCGTCGGCGGAGCGGCGCCGCGCCCGCGGTCCGCGCCACACCGTGAGCAGCACCAGCCCGTTGCCCGACAGCCCCAGGGCGAAGACCAGCAGGTAAAGCAGCGGCAGCAGCGAGAAGGACGCCTCCCAGTCCGCCTGCCACTCGCACACCTCCCCCGTCGCGTTGCCCGCCGTCTCCTCCCCGTAGTAGTACTCCTCCGCCTCCGCGTACTCCATCGCGACCGCCGCCCCCCGCGCCCTGCCGCGCCGCTATAAAGGGCCGTCGGCCCCCCCGCCCCAGGGTTGTCGCTCCGCCCCGGCGCAACTTGCCCCCCCCCGTCGGGTGCTGCCCGGCAGCCCGTAGCCCCGCTCGCCCACCGCCGCCCCCGCCGGCGGCTCGGCTGGCTGCCGGGGTCCCGCGCAGCATGTGTGGGGAGCGGAGCGGCGGCAGGAGCGGTTCGCTGCCCGCAGGGTGCCGAGGGCGACGGGCGAGGAGCGACGGCTGGCTGGCGCGGGGGGGATTTTGGTATAAACTTCACGATGCCTCTTGCAGTGCTCCCCGAGGGGGTGCGGTGCCCACGCACCCCACATCCACATCCCTGCAGCCTTTAAAGATGAGTGCATGCCCGGCGCGGTGCAGGAGCTGAAGACTGGAGCGGAGTGCCCGGCAGGATGCAGGTTGAGCAGGCAAGGATCAAGAAAGCAAAGGGTGCAAAAGCCTCCCGGTGAGCATGGCAGGGAAGCTGAGCAGTGCTTAGCGTGGGGAGCCTGTGAGATCCCTGCTCCAGGCATGTAGGCACTCAGTCCTTGCACCAGGTGTTGGTGTTGGCTCCTTGGTGTTGCTGTGCTGGAGCACAGCCTTGGCTCTGTGGGACTTGGAGGTCTGGTAGAAGGAGTTGAAGCAAGCCTCAGAGTGTCCTGGCTTTGTGAAGCACTGTGCCCCCACCTCCAGCACCTCATGCCTTCCTCCAGCAACTCCCTCCAGCACCAAACCTGCTCTCTCACCTCCCAGTTCATGCACAGAGGAATGGAGGAAAGGTGGCAGGGTGTCCCTTCCACTGCTTTCTGCAGAGACCTGCACATTTACTGAGTTTTCTCAAAGGCAGAAGCAAGTTTGTGCTGTCCTGGCCAGTGTTTTATAAGAGCTGTCAGATCCCTGTTCCCATGGGACCTGGTGATAAGGAGAAGGTGGCCACCTCCTGCAAAACAATCTCTATGTGCCCAGCATAGGAGGAGCATGAGCCTGCGCTCACTGCATGAGCAGTGGAAGGAGCTCTTAGCACAGCTCGGTTCAGGCAAGAGGGAAGGAGAGGCTGATGCTGTGGCTGGAAGCGTGGACTTCCTTTTGAAATTGCAGCTGGGTTAGCTGGATGTGCTGGGCCACCCCCTAGTTCACAGCATTCAGTGGCAGCAAGGCCCCTTGGCAAGTGTTCGCACATTCCCCAGTGAGCCTGCACCCTTTGCACACACTAAGCATCCCCACTCTCCCCCAGCCGCACGGGGGAACAGGGAGGATTGTCGGGAGCCCTGGAGCCAGCAGCATCTGCAAGGTCTCTGGAAGCAAGTTCTCTCTCCGTTGGGCTGGTTTCCTACAGATCACAGTCTCTGTATTTCAGAGAATTTTTCTTTTTTTTTTTTTCCTTCTCCTTGTCTCAGACACATCATAAAAACATCCTTGTTTGAGGAGAGCCTTGTAGAAAACAGTTCCCCTGTGTTGGTCCCGATGTGGCAGGTGGCCAGCTGCAGTGCTGCCAGGAGTAGGGAGGGAGCACTGAGCTGCGGTGGGCTGCTTGCTTCCAGCTTCCAGCTTCCCTCTGGGAGGGGAGCGATTCCTGTCCCACAGTGGGAAGTGGGCAAACTGAACCCTGGACCATGGTCAGTAAGTACCTGGGAGCCAGGCAAGAGGACCTCCCTGGGCAACAGGGACATTTCTGGGTCTTCCTCATCCTCTGTACTGTGTGCCTGACACTGCAGAGCCTTTCTTCAGCCTCAGCTGCCATGCTGTGTGAAGCTCAGGGCCATGGGGCTGGAGGGCAAGCAGGAAGGGTGCCCCACACCTGCTGCAGCTTGTGAGTGGGCAGTGCTGGGACGCTGTGGGTGGTGAGGGCATGCCAGTGCCACTGAGGACATCCTGGGGCTGTGCTGCACATGCACACAGGAAGGCTCCCTGAGTCCTCATGGCTGCAGGGGGATGAGGTACCCCCTAGGAGAAGATGGAGATGTCTTTGGTCAGCTGTAACGGGTGCAGGGGAGGTAGTGCTCTGAGGAGGTGAAGAGTTTCATACCGCCCCAGCCCCACCGCCCGGGGCAGGGTTGTGTTGTTTCTAGGGCCTAGCCACTGTCCCCAACCCAGCCCGGGTGCAGGTGAGGTCCCCAGATGGGTCTTGAGGCACCCATAGAGCCAGGCTTGGGCAGGGAAGCTTGTTTTGCCTGCAAGCGGGGGGGGGAAACACACGACGACACACTGCTCTCCTGCTGCTGGTTAATGGTTGGACTTGGTAATCTTAAAGGTCTTTTCCAACCAAAACAGTTCTATGGTTCTATGATTCTATGGGAGCTGTTTTGCCGTTAGCTCTGTTGCAAGCAAGTGCCCTGCCCTGATGAGCTGCCGGGGCTCTGGGCTGAGCCCTCTGTGTCCCCTTGCACTGGTTGTGGCTGAGCTGAAAGCAACACCTTGACTGGGGGTGGCTTTCTCCTGCTCAAAGAATGATGGGTGATTCCCAAGAGCCACCATCTCTGCTGGGTGACCCACGCAGTGGATGGGTGGCAATCACCTGCTTGCTCCCATGGCCATCTTAGGAGGCCTGAGATTGCACTTGGGGGAACGGAACCATGCCATGGGGCTGCCCCATGCCGTGGCTGTGTGAGTCCCCACAGGATGAAGGCTATGAGGCTTCTGGGGAGGGTTAAGGTTGTGCGCTGGCCCCAGTGGGCTCCACCAGCCAGAGCACCCTTGCACCTTTCCCCTAGGCGAACACCCAGCTGATGCCTCCTCAGCAGGATTGCTGCACAGGCGGCAGTTCAGTGGGTTTCAGTGCACACTCCCAGCTGGAGAGAAGACACTCCAAGTTCATCTAACACAAGCAATCAACTTGTCCCTGAACCTGTTCCATGGGTTGGTCCCCCTCCTCCCACCAATGCCACCTCTCCATGATAGTACCCCAGAATGGCTGGGGACTTGAGGGGGGAGGGTCTAGTCTCACTAGTTCAGTTGGTGATTGAAGAAGCTTTGTATGTCTAGTGCCAGGTTTTAGTAGACAAGAAACTAGAACGATTTCCTCTTTCAGACTCAGAATAATGAGGTGAATGGGGATTGCAGCAAATCTCCCTGTCCCTGTGCTGTGCAGGGGTGCGAGATTCCTCTCATCATCCTGCTCCTGCGCTTTCTGCAGGTGCAGCCTCTCCAGAGGGGTCTAGAACGAGGCAGGGAAATGTTATACTGCCAGCAGTCCCTGCTACCATCTTGAGGCTGTTCATTCTGTGCACTGATGGCATTTCAATACAAGTATGTAGCTAATGCTTTCTCAGCTATTTGTTACTAATCTTTTCCTAGTTAGGGGAAACACTATGACCTGGACAGGCTGGAGAACTGAGCCCATGTGAACCTCATGAGGTTCGACAAGGCCAAGGGCAAGGTCCTGCATATGGGACAAGGCACTGACCAGTAGTATCAATACAGACTGGGCGATGGATAGATTGAGAGCAGCCCAGCAGAGAAGGACTTGGGGATACTGGTAGGTGAAAAATTGGAAATGAGCCGGCAATGTGCATTGGCAGTCCAGAAAACCAACCGTGTCCTGGGCTGCATCCCCAGCAACGTGACCAGCAGGTCGAAGGAGGGGATTCTGCCCCTCTGCTCCACTCTGGTGAGACCCCCCTGCAGTGCTGCGTCCAGCTCGGGGGTCCCCAGGACAAGAAGGACATGGAGCTGTTGGAGCGAGTCCGGAGGAGGCCACGGAGATGCTGCGAGGGCTGGAGCACCTCTGCTATGGAGGCAGGCTGAGAGGGTTGGGGTTGTTCAGCCTGGAAAAGAGAAGGCTCTGGGGAGACATTATTGTGGCCTTTTAATATTTAAAGAGGGCTTATAAGAAAGATGCAGAGAGACTTTATGATGGTTTGTAGTGACAGGACAAGGGGCAACAGCTTTAAACTGAGAGTAGATGTAGACTGGGCATAAGAAAGAAATGTTTTACAATGAGGGGGGTGAGGCCCTGGCACAGGTTGCCCAGAGAAGCTGTGGATGCCCCTGGACCCCTGGAAGTGTTCAAAGGCCAGGTTGGATGGGGCTTTGGGCAACCTGGGCTGTCCCTGGGTGTCCCTGCTCATGGCAGGGGGGTGGGACTAGGTGATCTGCAAAGGTCCTCTTCAGTGCATACCATCCTGTGAGTCTGTGATTCAGTAGGTTCACATTTGGTTCTCTTCAGTTCACAAAAGAAATTGTTAAGGAAGGGCCAGTGCACAATGGAAGTCTTAAAATCACTGTCAGGTGGGGAAATTGCAGTGGCAACTTCCTCCAAAAGAGAAGAAGTTTCTCAGGCAGCTTCCTTGGAGGAATCTGGGGCTGCTACCTGGTATCTTAAGTCCCTAAAGCAAAGGTGAAAAGTCTCTGGGAGATGCCTGGGAGGAGTCTTGGGTGGATCCCAGAGGAGAGAGTTTCCTCCAAAAGAGGCCCAACTACCTGGGAGGAGTCCTTGGGGGCTCCTGGTGCCTCCAGAGGAGGGAGGGAGGGAAGGAAAGGGTTGGGCAGTGCTGGTGTCCCCTGGAACCATGGCAGCCCTGGGGGGGGGCAGGGAGGTAAGTCTTGCTCACATGCTCAGAGAACAAACGATCACCAGTTCTGGGGTCAGGAAGGAGGGTTTTTTTTTCCCATGGGCAAATGGTCCCCAAGGGTTTTTTTGCTTCCTCTGCAGCATTGAGCATAGCCCCTTGCCAGGCCATTTCTGGCCTGCGTTTCCCTGCCATTGCAGGACCAGGAGTCCAGTTGTCCCCTCCATCCTATCACTTCTCTTCCCAGTGCTAGGTTGACAGAGGGAACCTCAAGGACTCCCGTGCATTCGGTGACTTGGGGGTCTTCTGCTCTGTGCCAAACTTGGCCTGCTTGGAAATGCTGCAGGTACGATGCTCCATCAGGGACAAGCCACCACTTGCCGCCTGGACCTGCATGCAATGAAAGCGGAGCATTGGTCTCCTCTGCCAGAGCTGCTGGTTGTGTCTCATTTGTCCTGGTCGCAGCTCGTGAGCATCTCCCCTGGCCCAGGCCTGGTCCTGTGCTTGGCCCAGGGCTGGCCTGCACACCCTGCCTGCTGTGGGGGGGTCTGGCAGCCTCTGCCCTGTGGCAGCCTGGGTTTCCCTGGGCCTGTCCCCGCAGGCAGTGATGGGACAGGAGCCTGTTGCCAGAGCCTGGCCCCTCTCTGGATCCTCATGAATAGGGGAATCTAATTAGCATAGAACAATTTAAAGAAAAAAGAATATAACTTGGCAACACTTGAGTCAGGCCCCAAAAACTCAGGCTTTGACTGTCTCATGCTCCAGTAAAAACGAAAACAATTAATAAAATAGTTGGAATGCAGAAACAGGATAAGAGAAGCCGTAAATTAGGCAATAGTCCTTGGGTATGAACTAGAAAAAGACACAAAGTTTGAGGCAACCTGATAAAGGGAGGCCCAATATGCCAACAAGCCTGGGACCATCTGGGCAGGATGGATAACAAGGTTGCTGAGCTTGCAAAATGGAGATCATGAAGAAGAGGTCACCCAACTCTGTACACTGAAGAAGAGGAGAAAGAGGAAGATTTGAGGAGGACGACCCCTGACGACCACCCGAGAAAGAAACTGCGCAGGCGTATCAGGACATTAGCATATATTCAGGAGTTCCCGGAATAATGGTGAATATGTATTAAATTTATCGGAAACCTAATGAATATGTAAAGTCTTTTGTAATATAAATCACGAACAACTTGTTTCTCATCGAGATGCACGTTCGTGGAAATATCCCAGTGCGACTCCCAGCGCTGCAATAAAGGATACCTGCTTCATAGTCACATTGGCTATTGAGTGAATTTTCTTTGATTCACTCACTTCCCAGCGGGCAGCCAAGTGCTTGGTGCCTGGCCAGACCCTGTCCCCAGCAGCAGACAGGGGCAGGGCTGTGCCCAAGGGCTCCAGAGGGGCTGCGGGGAGGGAAGGCGAGGATCATCTCTGTCCCCCGGCCTGGCCAGCATCCAGCCCTTTCCTCCAGGGAGCGGCAGGGTCTGCCAGGGTCGTGCTGACGGCCAGCCAGGAGCGTTGGTCAGTGCTGACGGCTGCAGGAGGAGCTGCTCTCTGGAAGAGCGCTCCAGCCTGGCCCCCCCCGCACCCAGTCCCAGGGGCACCGCCTGCTCGGCCTGGGGATGCCCGAGGGCTGCGCCTCTGCCTGCTCCCGCGGGGACCCGCTCATGCACCGCTTGGCCAGGTGTCTCTGCCCCTTGTGCCCTGCTGGTATCTCCACAGCCTCCCAGGGAGCAGGTCACGCCCCCTGTAAGCACTGGAACACTGGAACCCAAAGCGCTCCAAGCCCCAAAATGCAGCTGCCTCCGAAGGGCTCGGCTGAAGTGGGCTCCGCTCGGTTCCGCTCGGCTCGGCTGGGCTAGACTCGGCTCCGATCCGCTCGGCACCGCTTCACTAGGCTCGGCTCGGCTGGGCTCGGCTCCGATCCCATCGGCTCGGCTCGGCTCCGCCCGCAGCCCCGGCCCGGCCCCGCCTGAGGCAAGGGCTGGCGGCGGGCGCGGCGAGGCCGGTGGCTGTGGCGGGGGCTGCTCCCCTTCCGTGGAGCGGTGGGCTGCCCGGTGGTGGCCAGCGCCGGGGCTGCCGGGGGGCCTGGCAGGCCGGCAGCGGGGCTGAGGAGGCGGCGGCATCTCCTCTCTGGGCAGGCCGGGGCGCTGGGCCGGCGGGCGCGGCGGGTGCCTGCCTTTCCCCCGCAGGCCCAGCCAGCCTCGGCCCCTCCTTCCCTCCCGGCCCCGGCGCTGCGGGGGCAGCGTGGCACTGCCGCCCGCTGGTGGCTGTCCGGCGGAGGCCGGCGGGCAGCAGGGCGGCGTGCGGCTGTGGAGAGGAACGAGTTTCTCCCGGCCGGGCCCGCAGGGGCTGCAGGGACCCGCAGCAGCCGGGGGTGTCCCTCCCAGCCTGGGGTCGGTCACGGGCTGTGACACCGTCCTGCCCGGGCTTTGCTGCCAGCCCCCGGGGCAAGAGGCCGGTGGAGCTTCAGGGGTGGTGGTGACATTTGCAGAGCAGCGCAGCTGGAGGCGGGGTAGCCATCGGCTCCAAGTCTGTCCCTGAGTCCTGCTCCAGGATCCCCGGCTTGAGTGGAACGGGCGCTTGAACCGGCGATTTTCAGGCTTGTGGGGGATACTGGTAGGAAGTGGGTTCTCTCGGCAAACGTCCTCGAGAGGCAAAAGGACAGGTAATCTTTTCTCCTTGTCCGACAGAATGAGATCTGGTGAAGGCGCTTTGTGATTTCCCTTTGACTCTCCTGCTTCCCGAGGCTGGCGTTCTGCGAGAAAGAAAGATGTCGCTGAAACCATTTACCTATCCATTGCCTGAAACAAGGTTTCTTCATGCAGGCAGGCTGGTGTACAAATTGAAAATCCGGTATGGCAACTTCAACAGGTAAGCATGTTAGAGCTGAAAAGCCAACCTGCAGTTTGATGACCACCTGTAGCAGTGCGTTAAGATGAGACCCTCAAGTCCCATCTCGGGGGGTTCCTCATATCCTGCCTTCTTTCACTGAACGCTGAAGCGGTCACTTCAGAGTTGCTACGGCACTTGCACAGGCTGAGCATCAGCCTGAGAGAGTCACTGGAGCTGTAAAAAACGCTTGTGTTTCACCGCCACGTGTGGATTTCCTGCTTCAGTGGAAAAAGAGGCTGCTTTTACGGACAGTATTTTGAAGTTTGGTGAGTGTTTAACCACAAAGCTCTAGAGCCTTTGTAGTGGTTTAACCCCAGGCGGCAACTGAGCCCCACGCGCCGCTCACTCACTCACTGCCCCACAGTGGGATGAGGGAGAGAATCGGGAGGGTGAAAGCAAGAAAACTCATGGGTCGAGATGAAGGCAGTTGAATAAGTAAAGCAAAAGCCATGTGCACAAGCAAAGCAACATAGAGAATTCCTTCACTGCTTCCCATCGGCAGGTAGGTGTTTACTCTCCAGGAAAGCAGGGCTCCGTCACACCTAAGGGTTACTTGGGAAGACACATGCCATAATGCCAAACAGCCTCCTTCCTTCTTCCTTCTCCGGTTTTATTGCTGGGCGTGATGTCCTCTGGTCTGGAATATCCCTTTGGTCACTTGGGGTCAGCCGTCCCAGCCCCGTCCCCTCCCAACCCCTTGTGTACCCCCAGCCTACTCACTGGTGGGGGGGGTGTGAGGAGCAGACAAGGCCTTGATGCTGTGTCAGCACTGCTCAGCAGCAATGAAAACAACCCTGTGTTATCAAAGCTGTTTCCAGCCCAAATCTGAAACATAGTCCCATCCAAGCTACTGTGGCGAAAAGGCTCTCCCAGACTGAAGCAGCAGCGCCCTGGCGCTCTGTATGCAAAGTATGAACTTAGTTCTTGGGCTGTCTGCTGTTAGCAATGTGCATTTCGCTGACCTTGCAATCTGGCACTTGAGTGTGAATGTAGAGAGAGTCTTTGGAAACTCTCACAGGCTGTTGGCAGTAGGTGCTTGTGCTCTCGGGCTTTTTTCTCTCAAGGTTCCCTTTCCACTGCCACTCCTATCTCAAATGTGTTTGTGACAAACTTGTCCTGTTGTTTGGAAAGAACAGCATGCCTCTCCTGCAGGCAGAGGGGCTGAGCAGGACTTTGAGAAGAACTGCTGCTCTCGGTTTCTAGAAGGCACTGCCTGAGCAGTTGGAGAGTACTTTAGTCTGTGGTACTGCTGGCAGGCAAAGAAGAGAAAGGAAAACTGGCTTTGGCTGTGCAGGGACGATGAGTAGGAGGGCTGTGAACTGGAGGTAGCACTTGTGTGGTAAGCCCCCAGTAGGGAGTGCCAGGAAATGTTGGCTGAGCTCCCCAATGTTGTTGCCAGTAGATCCCAAATGAATGACACCCCTGATACGGGGACTTCCCGACTCTTTAAAACCTATTGGGATCCAACTGCAGGGGAAAATTCAAAATACACACAGTGAGGAGAGAACCGTGGCTGCCCTGGACCCCCAGGCCACAGTGACCCCCCCGAGCATTGGTGGCCAGGGAGGAAGGTGTGGACCTGGGGGGAGATAGCGCAAGAGTTAATCAATTATGGGAGAAAGTATGGACCTGTTAGCCGATCATACCAGAAAGTTGAAACCAGAGCTGTGTGAGCGGCAGAACAGGGAAGCGGGTGGCTGCTATTCTCTGGCAGGAGCCCAGATCTAACTGGAAAAGAAAAGCCCCGAACCCGACAAGGGTTATGGCAATTGGGGCTGCAAAAGGGCGTTCCCCGGGATTTGATGGATGGACTCCCGACTAAGAAGTTAGAGTTGCTTGTGCAAAGATGGTCTAGGCAGGGAACTACTCCTAATACCAGACCAATAGTGAACATGGGGGAGGAACAAAAAGGGGATGAAAGGATGGCGGGAAACTAAATCCTCTGCCCCCCCCAGGGTGAGTGGGGAGGCAGAGGGTGGATGTTTATAAGGCAACTCAGCTGCAACGAAAAAGGAGATTTATTGATTACGGTGGAGGTAGGGCCAAAGAAAAGGCCTGTAACCTTTTTAGTTGACACCGGAGCCCAAATTACAGCACTAAGACGAACTGAGGCGGAACAATGTGGTATCTCGATGCCGTCCAAACGCCTCATAGTCCTAAATGCTCTGGGTAAAACCCAAACCGTACCTATGACCCCGGTGACATTGTGGCTAGCAGGAGAAGAAGGTTCCGTTAACACTATGGCAGCAGTGGGCCCCTTCCAAATGAACCTCTTAGGTATAGACGTCCTGAAGGGCAAACAATGGCGGGATACCCAGGGGAATTCATGGTCTTTCGGTGTCCCCCAAATTAGGCAGTTAACCGGAACCTTTGGTGCGGCAGTGCGCCCGCTACAAGCGGCGCCTCCCCTCCCTCCTTCCCGGCTAACCAATGTAAAACCCTATCCATTACCATTGGGAGCAAGAGAAGGTATTGCACCAGTACTGGAGGATTTGAAAAAAACAAGGAGTTGTAGTCCCGGCACAATCTCCTTTTCACTCTCCAGTGTGGCCAGTACAAAAACCTAGTGGCACGTGGAGATTAACGGTAGGTTATCGCAGGCTTAATGCAAATACAGCAGCGGTACCAAATATTGCCGAGTTGATAGCAACTATCCAGGAACGAGCCCACCCCCTCATGGCAAGAATTGATGTTAAAGATATGTTTTTTATGTTTCCCCTGCAACCTGAGGACCAAGATCGCTTTGCTTTTACGTGGGAAGGCCAACAAGTCACCTTCACCCGACTACCCCAAGGGTATAAGCATTCCCCCACTCTAGCCCACCATGCATTAGCGCAGGAACTAGAGGCAGTCCAAGTAGAGAAGGAAGTCAGTGTTTACCAATATAGTGACAACATTCTTGTGGGAGGGGATGAAATAGAGAAAGTTCGGATAACTCAGGATAATATAATTTCCCACTTAGAAAGTTTGGGGTTGAAAAGTCCACTGGAGAAGGTACAAACACCCTCAAGCGAGGTAAAGTTTTTAGGAATCTGGTGGACAGGAGGAATGACATGCATTCCACAGGACACCCTTTCCTCATTAGATCAGATTAAAATGCCAGAGTCGAAAAAGGATTTGCAACATGTATTAGGATTATTTGTGTTTTGGAGAAAGCATATTCCTGATTTTTCAATTATTGCAAGACCACTGTATGACTTATTGTGAAAAAAGGGGTCCAATGGGAGTGGACCCTGGTCCATGATGAGGCATTATGACTGCTAATATTTGAAGCAACTGCCCATCAAGCTCTCGGTCCCATTCACCCCACAGATCCTATCCAAATTGAGTGGGGGTTTGCCCGGACCGGGCTCTCGATTCATTTATGGCAAAAGGGGCCAGAGGGGCCCATTCGGCCTATTGGGTTTTACTCGCGCAGTTTTAAAGACGCTAAAAAAAAAACCCACAACGTGGGAGAAGGGCCTATTTGTAGTTAGTCTAGCTTTGAGAGAGGCCAAACGAACCATTTGAAAGCAACCCATAATTCTTCAGGGCCCGTTTAAGGTGACTAAAGCAGTCCTAGCGGGAACCCCACCCCCCTGACGGGGTGGCTCAGAGAGCCTCTGTGTGAAAATGGTATGGCCAGATAGAACATTATTGTGACATATTTACAGTGTCTGAGGGAGCCACAAAGAGGTTAACTATCCAAGAAGAGGTGGGCCCAGATAGAGAAACAGCTGAACTTCCCCGTGATACAGATAGCTACCCCGTTTTCTGAACAAATGCACAACGTGTGGTTCACAGACGCCTTGTCAAAGCGAGAAGGAAAGGTCTGGAAATATCGAGCTGTAGCACTCCAGGTAGAAACCAAGGAACAAATCATTACCAAAGGGGAGGGTAGTGCACAAGTGGGAGAACTGGTCGCGGTATGGAGCGTGTTCCAACATGAAGCCCAAACCACTTCCCCTGTATACATTTATACTGACTCTTAGGCAGTATTTAAAGGTTGCACAGAATGGCTACCATTTTGGGAGCAAAATGGGTGGGAGGTTAACAGAGTATCGATATGACAAAAGGAAAAATGGCAGGACATCCTTGCAATTGCTAGATGTGGGGAATTTGCAGTGGCGTGGGTGGCCTCCCACCAACAAAGTGACACCCCAGCGAGCCGGTGGAACACTGAAGTAGACGAGTTAGCTCAGTTAGCTCCCCTTCAAAACACCCAAGTAAGGGAAAACTGGGAATATTTATTGGAATGACTGCATATAAAGTGAAAACATTCAGGGATTAATGATCTATTTCATGAGGTGCAGACTCAAGGGTGGTCAGTTACCAGAGAAGAGTGCAAAATGTATATCCTCTTGCGAACAATGTGTTTGCTTAGACAGACACCCTCTGGAAGATGACCCCCTGCACCTGAGAGAGGGAAAGGGTTTATGGGAGGCCTGGCAGATTGATTACATCAGGCCATTTCGAAAATCAGAAGGAAAATATTATATACTGGTGGGTGTTGAAATAGCATCTGGACTACCACAGGCTACAGCGTGCGCCAAGGCAACCGGGGAGAACACTGTGAAGGCCTTAAAGGAATGGTTTGGGACCTTCCCCAAACCACAGTCAATTCAATCTGACAATGGTTCGCAATTCACAGCTGAGATAATTCAGGAGTGGGCAGCCAGGGAGGGAATTTCATGGGTGTTCCACTCCTCATGCTGCCTGCAAGCGAATGGGATTGTGGAAAGATCAAACGGGCTACTCAAATGCTTCCTGAAAGCACACAAACCAGGATGGACTGAGCAGGTGGGGCATGCAGTGACCAGCGTAAATAGCTGCTGGGGAAAAAATGGCTGCCCAAAAATGACAGTGTTTTGCCCACAAGCCTCGAAAATCATACCCACCTCCCACAGCCCTGATCACCCTGACAAAAAAATCCCACTTCCCTGGACAACCTGTTTTAGTTGAACTCCCCACTGTGGGAGCAGTACTGTTAGTATTAGACACCCCAATAAATAAATACACTTGGAAAGCAAAAGATGCCAGCAAGAAAGTACATAAGATTCACGCTAAGTAGATTATTCCTTCCTTCTGACCCAAGGAGCGAGTTTGTTTCTGTTCTTGTTTTTCAGGATGGGGCAACTGACCCAGACACATACCCCCAGAAGAAGCCAGACACTATGGATTGCGGTTTAATCAGAATGTGCATGCTATTTTTGATTATTCTAATTCAGAAATGTGTCTATGAGGGTGATGAAAAACCAATTCCTCTACATTCCCCCAGCCCATATGATCCTTTTAATTTGTATTATTGGCTAAAGCAGTAAGCTGAACTTACAATTTGAGTCATTGTTGTGTTTGTGGAGGACCTCTTGAGATGGGGAATTGTGAACTGTGAATTTCGTTTCTGCTGACTAGCTTGCAATTGTATAGCACAAAGGGGTTAAACGAACAGAAATTGTGGTGTGAGGGCTTACACAAATCAAGCAAAGCAAGAGGCTCCGTGGACCTTGTCAAGGATGATTCCTGATAACAACTAAAAGTCTCTCTCAAGAGACCGGCTGAAACCAACCTTGCGGTTTGGACAAGAATCAAGGAGTAACTGAGTCTCTGCAAGAACAAGAGGTTACTTGGGGTGATGAAGAAGAGCCATCAGCCTTCATCTTTACGACCCCCCACGACCACCACCAGGAGGTACTGCGTAAGTGCAGTGAGGAGGACTTATGGAAATAACTCCTTGGGACTAATTTTAATATGAAGCGGGGATAGCGCATGCATATGTATAAGCATATTGAGAAACCCCATGACTAGGAAATCACAGTGTTGTATAAATTTAAGGCAAGTTGCCGCACCGGGCACACACGATTGTGGTGGGGCAACCCCCCCGTGCTGCCCAGCGCTGAATAATTATACCTACTTTACAACTTTCCTAATTGTGGAGTCTGCTTTCCGCACGTCACAAGCCCTAGTCCTTAAGGTGGACTTCACCATAAAAAAAAGCATCAAAGCAATGAAAGACGTTGTAAAGTCAACGTCCTCTTGGATTTGCAATAAATGTTCCCCTTGGTCAGGCTGCGATCCAGATCTCGAACGCACTTACTGATCCTCCTCCCACAGTTACCCAATGCTGCTCTAAGGTTTTAACTTCGTCCAACTTTGCCACAGCCAACCGGGCAATGCAGCAGGGATCTAGGGAACCAGAGAGCAGGATTGCGGTGGCGCGGGCTTGTGCCAAAACAGGAGGAGCGAGAGCTGCGCGGCAGTGCTTCAGCTCACCCCCCCCGTATTGACGGTCCCTCAGGGCGTCCCCTCCCGTCACGGTGATAACCGCGCTTAGTGGGGAAGCGGTCCCGTGGGGGCAGGCGAAGGTTCGCCCCGCGAGTGTACGCACAGGGTCCGGACCAGGTGCTTGCACAGAAGGTGCTCCGGTGCCGAGGCAGGCGGCAGCGGGGGCCATCGCTCTGCCCCGCCGACCCGCTCCCAGGGCGGGCTGAGCGCGGGAGAGCCGCCCCCGCGGAGGGGCCCCGCCGAGGAGGGCCGGTCCCGCCAGGCCCCCCGGCCCGCGCTGAGGGCGGCGGGGCGAGCCGGGATGGCGCCGGGGGGCGGGCGGTACTTCTGCACGGCGGGCGGCGGGCTGGAGCCCTTCCTGGCGCGGGAGGTGCGGGCGCGGCTCGGCGCCCCGGAGGTGAGGGGGGAGCCGGCGCCGGTGTCCACCCGGGGCGGTCCGGGGCGGCGGGACCGGCGGCCTCGTTCGCTTCGCGCCCCGGAGCCGGGCGGCCGCGGCGTGGGCTGTTCCGCCGCCGGCGTGGGGCCCCACGGGTCTGGTCTTGGTGTGGGTCGGAAGGGACCTCGAAAGGCCGCCTGGTCCAGCCCCTGCTGTCTCCAAATAGGGGATAATAAACTCTCCAACACTCCGTTGTAGTGTTAGAAAGCAGGCATTGCTTTCTTCGGTGCCGGGTGCACGGGGGATAGCCCCGCCTGTCGTGCATACCCTAACCCAAACGTTCATCCTTTATATACCTTAAGGCCTGAATATTCAGACATTTTCCCAGAAGTCTCCACCTCTCCGCCTATCTACTGCATTTACGTAATGCTGGCGTTGCAAAACTACACTCCGCGTGCGCGGGGGTCTCGGGTGGTGGCTGGTGGTCGTTTGAGGAGTTAGCCCCCCCACTCCTTTGTCCCTGGTATGCTCACAAGCCTTTGAGGACAGTTTCTTCTCCTTGGACGTTGCCCAACTCTGTTGTCCGGCCAAGCTGTTCTTCCTGATCAACGCTGTTTGGGCAGTCCTGCCAGGATGTTTCTGTTCTCAAGGGTACGATATCTTCTCCGTATATGTTAATTACCCATAGGCCTTGTTAAATTCAAAGCTAATCATTGTTTGGTCAAAGAATTTCTCAACACTGCTGTGGGCAGGGACCTCTGAGATTTCAGGCCGCATCCCCTCGCCACCCCCGCCCGGTGAGCTGAGGTCTGCGCTGCCTCCTCCATGCCAAGGGGCGACGGGTGTGAGGGGCTGCTGGAAGCGCTCACCCAAAACGCCTTCCCGGTTTGGGTTCTGTGTTTTCCCCTGGGGTGGACTGCATCTGAGGAAAGGTCTTCTGCAGCACAGAGGCTGAGCTGGGCGAGCTGAGGAGACTCAGGGCTGGAGCCAGGGGAAGGGTCCATCCAGGAGATGCATCAGGACCTGGCACGCTTACAAGCTGCTGGACTTGGACTCTCTTGCAAATGGAGATGGCCTGAGCAGCTAGTTCAGCCTCTGCAGGGGAAGAGAGCGAGCAGCAAGGTGATGTTCTCCAGGAACTCGACTTGAGAACGGCATTTATGGAAGAGCCTCCTCCTAGACCCTGTCCCTGACAAGCAGCTTGCTTAAGGCACCCTCTCATGGTGCCAGCTGTGTGGAGGCCTTGGAAAGGACTTGTTGCTCTTGACAAGCTCTTTCTCCATCCCTGCGCTTGGCATAGGGAAGCTGCTCTCAGCGCTGACGCTGTGAGAGCTGAGGCCTTCTGTAAAAGCTTTGAGTTCATCTACTGGCTCTGGTTTTCCCAGGCTGTGCGTTAAGTCCGGCTTTGTTGAGCCTCAAGTGTTCTTCTGCATTTTTTTTCTCTGAAACCATTCAAGTGCTGAGGACTGGGATTTGCCCACAGCACCATGTTTTGCTTTGGGCTGTCTGGGGACCTCAGTCTTCTTTTGGGATGCTCTCTGTGGGACAGGAGGACAATTGCTTTGAACTGCCTATACTTCTGGAAGGATTACCCACCCTTGCCTTCCATCTGAAAGGCTCCTTAGCCATTTGTGGGTTTTTTTCAAAAACGGAGATGTGTGTGAATAGCTGAGAGGTAGTATACAGGGACTAATCTTCTCCTGCTTAGAGTAAATGGTTTTATAGCTAAAAAAATATCCATGCCATGTTAGAAAACTTGGTTCCCTTAAAGATTCAAGCTCTGTGGGTGTTGGAGTTTGTCATTTGCATAGCTCAGCCCGCCCTCCCGTGCTTCAGAATGTCTGGGTCCCTGCAGCAGTTTTTGAACGATTCCTCCCAGCTGGGTCGAGAGACCCGGTGCAGCCGGTAGATGCCATTGGAGCTCCTGTCTGGCATCAGTCCCTCGGTATTTGGAGTCAGATGAGGTCAAATTTGAACATGCAGGTCTTCTTCGATGACCTTCAGGAGCTGTGGGCTGTGGATGGCGACTGGCTCTCTTTTTCTGATCCCGTGACCGGTCCCATTGCTCACAGAAAGTGGAACAGCTTGAACAGGTGAATCTGCCATTTCCCTTCTTCTGGGGGTTACGGGCGCTGTTTTGGAGGTGAGGGAGACACAAAGTCATGGTCTTGATTCAAATTGGATAGGGCAGAGATGGACAGTAATTTATCTGACCTCAGTTGTGTATCTCTAACGTGCTTGTAATCGTCTGCACCTGCCCAAGTGGACTAAAGGCCCTGTTTTGTTTTAAAGGAGATATAACGAAGAAAATCAGTGAATCCAGTGCGCGGTCTTTCTGACCAACTCTATAAGCATTTACTGTAGGATGAGATGAGCAGGACCTTGCACTCACTGGTTACACTGACTAACTCTCCATTGCCTACAGATGGGACCAAGGTTGGCTTGGACAAGGGTGTCTGCATTAGAGACATCCATGTTTAGTCAGACGAATCTCACTCCAGTCTCTTGTGTTCCTCATCAGGTCTCTGACAACTCTGCTGTTAGCCCTTCCTGAGGCCAAGTGCAGTCTCTGTCTCCTGTATTTATCTCTTGTCTTGGTTTTTTTGTTTGGTTTAGTTTTGTTTAACAGAAAGAAAAGTCAGTCTTAGACATTCAGTTGCAGAAGAAAGTTTGTGTTTGAAGATCACCCTTGGATCTCCAGGTGGGTCTAATTAGATGCCTTTTCCTCTTCTGTTCACCCTGATAAGCTTAGGCACTCTCAGTTTGTCCTGTTTCTGAGGACTGCTGCCCAAGGCACCTAGCATTGCAGAGGGAGATTCTGTATCTCATTTTGCACCATGAATTCTGTGAGTCAGGAGAGCGGAGTAGTATTAGGACATCAGCTGATTACATTGCACTGAAGTGAAAAAGGTGCTCATAACTATGAGAGATAATATTGGGTATGATCAGAATTTAGGTGTTTTGAGCAAAAGATGCTTAAAAAGTTAGGGAAAAATGATTAGCATAGCGCTATTTTTTAATTTTTTTTAGTTTGGATTTTTTGTATATTTTAGATTTAAAGTTTGAATTTAAACAAATGTAGTGGTATTGATGTGGGAAACATATTTAAATAGCCAAGTATTTCTTTCAAAGGAGAATAAGCAAAGTAGCAGCAACAAAGAGTGTTTTGGCTTTCAAGTGTTTTGAGTTTTTGAACCCAACTCAGCTCCTGTTAAATGAAAGGGGCCTACAAAAGCAATCTTTTAACTTTGTGTCACAAATTTTTATGATCCACGCCCTTCTAAAAAAATGATTGTCGGTATTGCATAGTGGAGACATAGGCAATTAGTGGTTGGCCTCTCAGGAGATGCATCACCTTTTGTTCAGAAGATTCTCGGGCTGCAGCAAGCGGCCAGGCGTCAGAGCGCAAATAGAGGATCCCAAAAAGAAGTCAGCAAGTTACAAAGGAGGAGTGAGCAAGTAAAAGGCAAAAGCCTGAATCCCATCTGTCCTAAATAATGACCTGCTCAGCTCTGGGCTGGTGGCACAGCCCACCTGCAGTGCAGGGTCTCGGGCACAAGTCTTCTGCAGTTCGGTCATTCTCTCCTTCCTCACAAGGAAAAAAAGAAAAAGAAATAACAGGAGCTACACATGTCTTAGTTCAGTAAATGGAAAAGAAACTTAGATTTAGCTCTGTTTGCCTCTTCTGGAGGATGGCCTTGAGCTCAAAGGAGAAGAGTGCCCTACTAGCAGGCTGCTGGGCAGGCAGCGGGGAGGCAGGGAGTCTGCTCCCAGGGAAGCTGTTCCGCTTGGTCTGATTCGGGAACTGGTTTATTGGGGGTTTGAAGGCCAGTTCCCAGCACACACCCCATAACTGCTTTCTCTCTCTCTCTGGCCCGTTCATTGTCCTGATACTGCTGCAGGCTTACAGCAAATGGGGAGCCCACCGTTACAGGGAGATTCTCACCTCGGGATGCCTGCAACCTTGAGCTTAGCCTTGCGCTTGGTCCATGAGAGAGCCACGGCTCTAACTGCAAACGTGAGTGAGTGAGGGATGCGGAGATGGGACTTTTGCAGGGAGCGCCTGGGCTGCTGGACAGGGTGAGAGCCGTGCCAGCCAAGTCACCTTTTAGCTCCAAGTGATTTTTCATGAAATAACACGCGTGGCAGCCAGAATCCTGTGGTGTTACTGCTACGTGGTTTTCTTTACAGGTTTCCAGCTGTGTTCCTCCTCCCCGTGATAAACAGTGCTGCCACTATTTCCTTCTATCTTAGAATACACAAAATGCATTCCCTTCATAAACAGTGCCCTGTAATGCTGCATTATTGTTGACCTTATTTGCAGCAAGGTTATACGTATCGATTCATATAGTATTGTGCATTCAAATCTAACATTAACATTATTGGAGCATAGTGAGCGAGTTAATTGGACAGAAGTCCTCCGTAATAATGCTCTTTCGCATGCATTGCTGTGTTACGGACAGTCTGTGCAAATTCTGCCACACACAAGAGTTGATGCTGCACTGTACCAAGTGGAACGAGATGTCTCCTTTGCAATATGTTCTCTTTTCACTCTTTGCCTTAACTCGCTATGAAACATTGCCATGTTGTTTCAAACCACAGTCCTGCACTTCATTGTAAAATAGTTCTGAAATCACCCAAACCGCAGCGGTGTGGTGAAGGTTTGCAGCAGCCACCATCTCTTCCTTATGAACTGTTCCATTTTCAGAGACGGGAGGAAGGCAAGTCAGACAAATTTTGAGAAGAGATTTTGCTTCATAATTCTGCAGCATTTAAATGGGTGTTCTGAAAATCAATTCTGAGCAGTGGGTTTCCAGGTTATATAAAAGGCACTTAAAGTATCATGAAAACACCACTGAGGTCAGTTGGAGTCTTTTTCTGTTAGAGCAGTAGAACCCGCCAGCCTTATTGTAGCACTTTTAGCCATTATCACGTCGCATCAGTTTCCACAGGGCTTTAGCACATTTTTTCAGTCGTGTCTTGTAGAATAGTTTGCTTTCCTGAACTAAGATGCCAGAGAAATTTCCTGTGTAATGCCTCTGCTGATATAGGTAAGTAATATTAATGCTGATTACAGAGATAAAATGACGTATCAGTCTGTATACCAAAACTTTCAGAATGCAATATGTTTGAAGTGCTGCTTCAGAGAGCAGAGAGAAACATAATTTCTTGGTGAGACTTCCAAGTGTACAGTGTGTAAGGGCCATCCCTCCAACAGCCATGCCAAGTTTTGTCAAGTTCAGCAAACAGAATTAATGACGAGTGGAAAATGTCATCGTTCCCCTGTTACTGATGGTGCTGTTTATTGTCTGCCTAGCTGTGCGCGTTGCTTCTGACCATTGCTGGTGCTGTGACTGACTTTTTTCTTCCTCCTTTCCAGTGGCGTACATGCCAATGCATCCCGCCACGCAGACGTCAGCAGTCTGCAGTGAGTCACGAATCCGCTTGTATGCAAAAATGAGCAAGAGGCATAATCATTATTTCTGCCCTGTACTTTGAAGAAGCACTTCACTACAGCTTTCCTTTTGGGAAGGCAAGGAATGCATAGTGTGCTTTTATTTGGGAAGGGGATTGCCTACAAATTGATTTTTTTGTCTATTACCTCTAGGACTAGGTAAAAAGCATCAGCTTAAAACAGATGCTGCTTTGTGGCATTCCTCCTGATCTTAGCTTGGGGTGTTTTTTGGCTCAGTTCAAAGTGTCCAGATGCCTGGAGATCGCACGCCGTAATGTGGCAAAGATCATGACCTAAAAATACAGCGTCTTTCTCCTGAGAGACAGAGAAATGCACAGACAAATCTGTTTGTCCTGGATTTCTAATGATAACGTTGAAGTGTTCTGTTTGGTCAGTCCCTTTCAAGTAAGGAACTTGATGAGAGCAAAGGGAGCATATGCCCAGAAATGTAGAGGAAATGAAGTTATGGTTCGTTATGTGTGGTGGGTTCATTTTCTTGCCCGCTACTTCCCCAAGCAGCTGCCGTTGGCCACACTGAGTATTCCCAGGAGGAAATCCCTCCTGCCCTCAGTGAGCACAGCGGACGAGCCTGGGATTAGCAGGTGGCGAAATCCCGTGGCAAGTGCTGTAGTGTAGGAGAAGGAAGGGCAAAGTAGCATACATCCACTAGAGAAAGGTGAGCAGGAGAAAAGGACTGCCGATGCTTACAGGTGGCTGTGTAACAATAGCAAATAAGCTACAACGGTAGTTTTCAGCTTTCTGTAGGAAATCTCACCCAGGGTCTGCTGCCTAACAGGAAGCCATTGAGGCTGGTTAGTTTTTTTCGTCCTGGATTTTCTCTGGATTGAATGTTGACAAGTGGCTTGTGTTCAAAATCTCGGCGTACTTGCCCGCTGTCCCTGTGACACAGGTGTAGCCCAGCCAGCCCTCCCGTAAGGTTCTGCATGGGCGAGTGTGCCTCAGCCGTGCCCCTGACGAACGTACACACCAGTCTCAACACCAGCTGATGTGTGAAGGAGCCCCGTCTCCTGTGGCAGGTAGAGCTATCTGCCTGCTGCTGATCCTCCGTCAGCTCTCCCAGACACACATCAGTCTGTGCAGCCTTAGCACATGTGTTGGAGAAAGAACAGAAAATGCAGAAAATTAGCAGAATGACCTTTTTTTCCCTGCTGAGAAAGCCCTGTTGTGTGGGGCCTGCAGCCCCGAGGGAGCCAGCGGCTCGGTGCCACTCTGCCTTTGGCGTCCATCCATGTCTTGTTCACAAAGGCAGATGGTAGCTGTTCAGGCTTGAGTGACACCAGGAGCTAATGCAGTGGGGTCTTGAAGTCAGCATCTTCAACATGATTTGAGTGCATTTCCCTAAGGGAGTTCGGTGTTATCCTATCCTTGTTCAGCTTGCGATAAAGGCGCTGTAGAATGCACATTACTGCTGTTCCTGAGAGCACCTTGGCTGGTTTTGCCTTCATTGCACACTATTGCACTGCAGCCTTAAAATCAGGGTTAGCAAGAACGATCCAATCTCCAGCCACAAGCTTTACGCAAACACTGGTAGCTGATATAAATGAGCAATATCAGGGCAGAAAGTCTGGTCTTTTAAATCCTTGCTTTCTCTCTTCGTTGTCGTTTTTTGTTTGGTTGGGATTTTTTTCCTTTGAATCAGTTTAAGACTTGCGTTACAGCTAAGCCAATTTCTCATCTACTGTGCCAGTCACCACAGTAAGCTTTTTCTGAACATCACACTATTAGCCCAATGGAGTTACTTTAAAGTCACATTTGCAGTCATTGGAATTTCTGCTTAATTGGACAGGGCAAATCTTTTCTTGTGATTTCTCTTGCTCTCTTTACCAAAAAAAAAGGGGGTGACAGCATAGCTCTGCTCTGGAAAGATTAGCAGCTATAGCTAAACACTGAGAAAAGCTATTGGATGGTGCGTGCTTTTTTCAAAATAAAGAGCATGCACAAGTTCAAAAAAATTTTATAGACGTAATAGGAAGATGAGTAAGAAGATAAATTAAGGTGGAATTTCTCTCTGTCTTTTACGCTTGTTGTGCCTCTTCTCTTTGCCTCGTGGATACAGCAGCACTGATGAATTACTGCAGGGAGACTTGGACCTTAAAGAAAACACAACACACGCAAAAAAAAGATGTTAATATAAAACAGTCACTCTCCCCAGTCTCTTTCCTCCCAAATTTAGTGTGTGGGCTTTTTTCCTCTCTATATGCTCTGCGGCTACATGCACTGCAAATCATTTCTTGTTGGGGTGAGATGCAAAAAGAGAAAGTCCCTAACTGCAATGGAACAATACAGTATCTCTCACTATTGCCATGGACAAGTTAATTGAAATCTCACATCCACAGGCTCTCAACTCCCAAATGTCCCCTTATACCATTTTCCAAAAGGCCTTGAGGGAGAGGGGGAAAAAGTCAATCTCAATAACCGACATGATTTTCTTTTACTTGAAGGTGCAAAAGCATTTGGAAAGTAGTAAAAAAGACTTCCAAATCGTTCCTCTCATGTGACAGACTTCTTTGCCACAGAATTGCAAAGCAGCAGTTGTTCCCATAGTTGTCGCCTCCTTCAAATAACATCAACAGAACCCAAAACTGTCATCCTGTCTGAGGAACAGTAATATTAAAAAAAAAGAGCTGCAACAAGGTCCTCAAACTGCCGCGTTTCTGCAGTGCTGACCTGGGAGATCCTCTCGGCTTTGCATCACCTGTAAGCTACGCTGACACTGCTACAGAGGGTCGTCCTTCACAGCACGAAACAGTTGCCCTTGGGGAGACATGCTTTCTTCTTCCCCCTCTCCCTCTCAAAGCCCCTCAAGCTGAATTCCCAGTGCTATTTTCCTTTCAAAACAAGTGTCAAGCAAACAGCCACCTGGAGCAAAACCAGATGGAAGAGGCTCGCTTTGAATCCGACATCAGGAGCTTCCCTATCCCGCAGCTCAGTCCACGGGCCATGTGGTCAGTATGGATGTACCCTCCAGATCACTGACCGAGGGGGTAGTGGAGTCCGAAGGGGTGGTGGAGGAAACGCCGGGAGGAAACCAGCACCCCGTGCCCACAGACAACGTGGGGAGCAGGGCCCACAGGGTGAGCTGCTTGGGGCTGGTCCCTCCTGCACTCCTCGGAGCCCTAGTGCTTCTGCTTCACTGGCGGCCTGGCTTTGTCCTTTCCCTGGCCTCAGCCAGCATCTGTTTATTCCTCATTGTCTAACCAAAACAGGGCTGTCTTGTTGCCGTAAGACTCCCTCCTTCAGCTGCTTCTCATACCAACCTTGCGGATCTCCATCCGCAATGTTTGTACAAGAGATAACCGGACACCACCTCTTATGTGCAATTGTCACAGACCCCAGTTATCTTTTCTTCCATTTTCCCAGCAGAGGAAAGGGTGCAGCCAGAAATGGCGATACAATACAAATCAACTGCTGGCTTTGTGGCTGATGCCGCTGTGAAGGTCTTGGCAACCGGACATTCTTCGATGACTATAGCCTGCTAGGGTGGGATGGCATCTACTTGTCTAGAAGAGGCAAGGGAGTCTTTGGCAGCGGGCTGGCCAACTTAGTGTGGCAGGCTTTAAACGGAAGGACTTGGGGGGCGGGGGCCAAAGTGGCAATGCTCACTCCACTGCAACCAACTGGGGAATAAGACTGGCAAACCAGAGCGGTGACAACTCTTAGCTAAGTCCTCCCAAGATGTGAACCGGAAGGCCAACTACCTCGAGTGGACGTATACCAATGCTCCCAGCCTGGGGAACAAACAGCAGCAACTGGAGCTTAAAGGAGGATCCAGGAAACTATAGGCCCATCACTCTTACTTCAATCCCTGTGAAGGTTATGGAACGAATCCTCCTGGGGGGCTATCACAAGTCAAACGAAGCATGTGATTGGGAAAAGCCAGCATGGATTCACCAAGGGCAAATGGTGCTTGACAAACCTGATTGCCTTCTATGACAAAGTAAGCTGCTCAGTTGATGTGGGGCAAACAGTGGACATTGTCTACCTGGATTTCTCCAAGGCTTTTGATACAGTTCCACGCAGCCTCCTCCTAGAGAAGCTGCTGCATTACGGTCTAGACAAGCGGTGGGGAACTAGCTGACAGGCTGCACCCAGAGGGTGCTGGTAAATAGCTCTTTTTTGAACTGGCAGCCTGTCACAAGTGGGGTCCCCCAGGGATCAATACTGAGCCCAACGCTGTTTAGTATCTTCATAAGTGATCTGGATGATGGGATCAAGTGCACCCTGATGACGTTTGCAGATGATACCAAACTGAGTGGGGAAGTAGACACTTTGGAAGGGAGAACCACCCTGCAAGAAGACCTACATAGGCTGGAAGAGTGGGCTAAGAAGAATCTTTTGAAGTTCAACAAGGACAAGTGTAAGGTTTTGCACCTGGGAAAACGTAATCCAGGAGTGCAGACTAGGATCCACCTGGCTGGAGAGCAGCTCTGTGGAGAGGAACCTGGGGTCCCTGGTGGACTGCAAGCTCAATATGTGTGCTGCAGAAGCAAATAAAGCCAACAGGATCAACAAGGGCATCAGCAGCAGAGGTAAAGATCTCATTATCCTTCTCTATTCAGCACTTGTCCGGCCACACCTGGAATACTGTGTTCAGTTTTCATCCCCACTACACAAAAAAGATGTGGACAGGCTGAAGAGGGTCCTGAGGGGAGGGCCACCAGGATGATCAAAGGCCTGGGAAGCCTGCCATATGAGGAAGGGCTGAGAGAATTGGGTTTGTTCAGCCTTGAGAATAGAAGGCTTAGGGGGTGACCTCATCACCATGTTCCAGTACTTAAAGGGTGGCCGCAAAGAAGACGGAGACTGCCTTTTTACAAGAAGTCACATGAAAAAGACCAGGGGTAACAGGCACAAGTTACTCCTGGGGAGATTCCTGTTGGACTCTAGAGGAAAATGTTCACAGTGAGAACAATCAGCCACTGGAATAATCTCCACAGGGAAGCGGCGGACTCCTCAACATCAGACACTTTTAAGATTCTGCTGGACGGGGTGCTGGGCCATCTTGTCTACATGGTGCTTTTGTTTATATGGAGCTTGTGCTAAGAAAGGTTGGACCAGATGATCCTTGAGGTCACCTTCCAACCTGGTATTCTATGATTCTATGATAGTATGGCTCTATGAGTCTTTGAAAAAATGCACTGAATGCCTCCGCTTTTTCTTTCATCCCTATTAGTCAGATGACCATCTTCAACAAGAATCGCTTCAATGTTTTCTTTAGACCTCCTCTTGCTATGAACATATTTAAAAAAGCTCTTCTTGTTATCTGAAATCAACATTGGCCAGTTTCAACTCTAATGGAGCTTTGGTTTTTTGTGTCTTCTCCCTGCATAAATGAACTACATCTCTGTCATCTTCCTGCAAAGCCTGACCTTGCTTCCAGAGATTGTACAATTCCTTTTTCCTCTGCAGCTCCACAAGGAGTTCCCTGCTCAGCCAAGCTGGTAGTCTGCCCTGCTTGCCTGCTTATGACACAGTGGAATTGCCTGCTCCTGCACTTCTAAAAGGTGCTTCTTAAAGACTGACCAGCACTCATGAACTCCTGATCCCTCAACGGCAGAATCCCAGGGTACTCTACTGAATAGCTTAAACTTTGCTCTCCTGAAGTCCAGGGTAGAAACTGTTTCTCATTACATTGACAATTTTAAACTCAATAATTTCCTGATCACTGTGGCCAAGACAGCCACCTACCATCACAGTCCCCACAAGTCCTTCTCTATTCACAAACAGCACGTCTAGTAGGGCCTCTTTCCTACTTGGTTCCCTGCATAGCTGTGACAAGGAGCTATTTCCTATAATCTTCAGGAATTTCCCAGACCTGCTCATCACAGCAGTATGATATTGCCAGTTGATGTCCAGGAAGTTGAAATCTCCCATAAGGACAATGGCTACCAATCCAGAAATTTCTCCTAATTGCCTATAGAATAACTCATCAGTGCTGGCTGGGTGATAAGTACTAGACACCCACTACAACATCTCCTTTGTGTCCCATCCCCCTAATCCTCCCCCAGAGGCTCTCCATCACATCATCTCTGACTGTGAGGGCTGTGCAGTCAAACCTCTCCCTTATATACAGTGTGACACCTCCACCTCACCTGCCCCAACTGTCCTTCCTGGACAGCCTGTAGCCCTCCACCTCAGGACTCCCGGCATGGCACTTGTGCCACCAGATCTCACTGACAGCAATGATATCATAGCTCTGGGAATGGACCAAGGCTTCCAGTTCATCCCCGTAGTTTCTCCTACTGCCTGCTATTTTGCATTCTATGGTATGGCATTTTTTAATTATATATATTGTCTTGCATAGTATGGTGTTTATTTTTTGTAAGTATTGTATCGTATGGTTTTTATTGTATTTTATGTACTGTACGTTGTATTGTATAGTGTCTAATGTATGGTATGGTGTTATACGATATGGTATTGTACTGTATTTTGTATTATACTGTATTTTGTATTTTCTGCATGGCATTTTATGTATTGTATTCTATTTTATGTATTTTCTTTAATGTATTGCAATGGTATGTATGGTATGGTGTGTATTGTATTTTACAATGTGTATTGTATGTATTGTATTCTATTTTTTCTATGGTATGATACGTATTGTATATACTGTACTGTATGTAGGTATTGTATGTACTGCATGTTGTGTATATATTGTATTGTTAATTGTGTGGTGTGTATCGTGTGGTATTGTATGATACGGTATTGTGTGGTGTATATTGTATGTATCTGCCTGGACCAAAGTTCAATTAGGTAGAACTGGAGGACGGCATCTACCACAGGTATTTATGGTACGGTATTGTACGAGTTGCATTATAGTTTGCATTGTATTTTATTTGCATTGTATTGCAGTGTGTTCTATATATTGCATTTTCTGTTGTAGTCTGTGGTATGGTATGCTTTGTATGTACTGTATTGTACGCAGTGCATTGTATGCTACATATTGTATGGTATGCTATGTATTGCATGCTGTGCTATGGATAGTATGGTGTTATACAGTATGGTATTTTATCATACATACTGTATTGTATGTATGGCATGTAATGTATATTTTTTGTACTGCAGTGTATGTTTAGGGGGGTTTTGTATGGTATGCATTGTATGTATTGTGTTTTATTGTGTGGTATTTATTGTATTATCTTTATTCTGTTGTTTGTATTGTATTGCTTGTATTTTGTTTTGTTGTATTTTGTATTGTATGCGTTATTGTATGGTATTCTATTCTGTAATGTACAGTATTGTATGTATTGTATTTCTTATTTTATTAATTTGTATGTATTGTATGATATGTGTTCTGTATTGTGTATCATGTTGTATGTAATGTGTGGTGGTGTGTTTTGTATTGTATGCATTATAATTCATCTTGCATTGTCTTGTTTGTATTGTATGTGTTTTGTTCTATTGTGTGGTATGGTATTTATTGCCTTGTATGTATTCTATTGTATTTTGTTCTTACGGTATTTTCTTTTTTAATATATTGTATGTAGTGTATTCTATGTTGAGTATGTAGTGCAGTGTATGGTCTCTATTGTACAGTACGTATTGTATGGTACGTATTGTAGGTTATATAGGTATTGGGGGTATGGCAGGTATGGTAGGGTGTCGTATTGCATTGTATGGATTTGTGTTGCATGTATTGTATCGTGTGTATCGTTTTGTAGGTACTGCTCTCAATCCATTCTCCGGTCAGCCTGTAGTGCTTGGGATTGCCCCAACCCATGTGCAGGACCTTACACTTGGCCTTGTTGAACATGGTTCGCATGGGCCCATCTCTCAAGCCTCTCAAGGTCCCTCTGGATGGCATCCCTTCCCTCCAGCGTGTCGACCATACCACACAGCTTGGTGTCCTCAGCAAACTTGCCACTGTCCATGTCGCCGGCAAAGATGTTGAACAGTGCCGGTCCCAATACCGACCCCTGAGGAACGCCACTCATCACTGGTCTCCACTTGGACATGGAGCCATTGACTGCAACTCTTTTGAGGACGACAATTCGGCCAATTCCTTATCCACCAAGTAGTCCATCCATCGAATCCATGCCTCTCCAATTTAGAGATAAGGATGTCGTGCGGGACAGTGTCAAATGCCTTGCACAAGCCCAGGTAGATGGCATCAGTCACTCTTCCCTTACCCACCAATGCTGTAACCCCATCATAGAATGTCACCAAATTTGTCAGGCACAATTTGCCCTTAGTGAAGCCATGTTGGCTGTTACCAATCACCTCCTTATTTTCCATGTGCCTGAGCATAGTCTCCAGGAGGATCTGCTCCATGATCTTGCCAGGCACAGAGGTGAGACTGACCAGTCTGTAGCTCCCTGGGTCTTCCTCGTGTCCTTTTTTAAAAATGTGGTTATGTTTCCCCTTTTCCAGCCCGTGGGAACTTCACCAGACTGCCAGGATTTCTCATATATGATGAGGCATGGCTTAGCCACTTCATCTGCCAGTTCCCTCAGGTCCCGCGTATGCATCTCATCAGATCCCATGGACTTGTGCACCTTCAGGTTTCTTAGATGTTCGCAAACCTGATCTTCTCCTACCGTAGGCAATTCTTCATTCTTCCAGTCCCCGCCTTTGCTGTCTGTGACTTGGGCACTGTAGCTGGAGCTCTTGCTGGTGAAGACTGAGGAAAAAAGTTGTTGAGTACCTTGGCCTTCTCCATATCCTGGGGAACCAGGTCTCCCATTTCATTCTGGAGGGGGCTCACATTTTCCCTTGTCTTCCTTTTATCACTGACGTACCTATAGAAACTCTTCTTGCTGCGCCTGATGTCCCTGGCCAGATTTAATTCTATCAGGGCTTTAGCTTTCCTAACCTGATCCCTGGCTGCTCAGACAGTTTCTCTGTACTCCTCCCAGACTACCTGCCCTTGCTTCCACCCTCTGTAGGATTCCTTTTTTTGTTTGACTTTGCCCAGGAGCTTGTTATTCATCCATGCAGGCCTCGGGGCGTTTTTGCCTGACTTGTTCTTTGTTGGGATGCATTGCTCCTGAGCTTGGAGGAGGTGACCCTTGAATATTAGCCAGCTGTCTTTGGCCCCTCTTCCCTCCAGGACTTTGTCCCATGGTATTCTGCCAAGCAGGTCCCTGAAGAGGCCAAAGTCTGCTCTCCTGAAGTCCAGGGTAGTGAGCTTGCTGTGTGCCCTCCTCACTGCCCTGAGGAGCTTGAACTCCACTGACCCCATGGTCACTGCAGCCAAGGCTGCCCTTGAGCTTCACATCCCCTACCAGCCCCTCCTTGTTGGTGAGAACAAGTTCCAGCATGGCACCTCTCCTCGTTGGCTCCTCTATCACTTGGAGCAGTGAGTTATCATCAACACATTCCAGGAACTTCCTGGATTGCTTGTGCCCTGCTGTGTTTCCCCTCCAACAGATACCAGGGTGGTTGAAGTCCCCCATGAGGACCAGGGCTTGTGAATGTGAGGCTACTCCTATCCGCCTACAGATGGCCTCATCTGCTCGGTCTCCCTGGTCAGGTGGCCTGTAGCAGACCCCCGACTATAATGTTCCCTGTCTCTGTGCTCCCTTTAATCCTGATCCATAAGCTCTTGGTCAGCTCCTCATCCATCCCCAGATGGAGCTCCATGCATTCCAGGTGGTCATTGACATAGAGAGCCTCCTCATCGACCCTGCCTGTCCTTCCTAAAAAGCCTGTGTCCTTCCATTCCAAGACGCCAGTCATAGGAGCCATCCCACCACAGCTCTGTGACGCCAGTAAGATCACAGCCCTGCAGGTGTGCGCGCGTCTCTAACTGCTCTTGTTTGTTCTCCATGCTATGTGCGTTTCCATAGAGGCATTTCAGTTGGGCCCCCAATGAGGCTGACTGGCTGGCTGGAGTGGTTGGAATTCCTTTGATGTACATCACTGGTGTTTCCCTGTTAGTTCCTATTACCGCAGGAACGGATTGTATGGTATGTGTTGTATGGTATTGTATGTATTGCATTGTATCGTATGTATCATGTTATAACTTATATAACATATCATGTCATATTGTATCATATAGATCATATTTTATTCTATCATATGCATTGTGTACATGGAATTGTATTGTGCTTACAATGTATGTATTTAATTTATTGTACCCAGAGTACTGTATGTTATTTATTGTATTTTATAAGTTGTATTGTGCTGTGTTGTATTTTAGGTGAGGTACTGTACATGTAGAATTTTGTATATTATGGTATGGTAGGCGTTGTATGGTAGGTGTTGGATAGGATTTTGGTTTGTATTGTGTTTTGGTTTGTACTGTCTTTTCTTTAGTACTGTATTGTATATAGAGTATGTACTGCATTTGTATTGGGTTTGTGTGGCAAGGTTTTGGTAGCGGGATGCTACAGGGGTGGCTTCTGTGAGAAGTTGTTAGAAGCTTCTCCTCTGTCCGACGGATGGACACGCTCCATATGGACACGCCGCTGGCCAAGGTCAAAGCGGTAGCGCATCTGGGATAAAAATATTCGTATTTAAGAAGGAGGAAAAAACCCCAAGAGCAGTTGAAGCCAGAGAGAGGAGCAAGAACATGTAGGAGGAACAACTCTGCGGACATCAAGGTCGGTGAGGAGGTGCTCTGGGCACTGGAGCAGAGATTCCTTGCAGCCCATGGAGAAGACCACGGTGAGGCAGGCTGTCCCCCTGCAGCCCATGGAGGATGATAGTGGAGCAGATATCTACCTGCAGCCAGTGGAGGACCGCACGCCGGAGCGGGTGGAGGCACCTGAAGGAGGCTGTGGCCTGTGGGAAGCCTGTGCTGGAGCAAGCTCCTGGCAGGACCTGTGGACCCATGGGGAGAGAGGAGCCCATGCCAGAGCAGATTTGCTGGCAGGACTTGTGACCCCGTGGGGGACCCACGCTGGAGCAGTTTGCTCCTGAAGGTCTGCACCCCATGGAAGAGACCACGCTGGAGCAGTTCATGAAGCTGTTCAACTTGCTCTATGTGAGAGATTCTAAGATTATTTCTTCAGGAACTGGTAGCAAAGCTATAGGCATCTACAATTAAAGCACAGAAGTTAACAGACAGACAAAATACCATCTTTAGTAGCAAACTACTGTTTGCAAAATTTCTACATTAGATGTTAAACAGGATCATTTTGAGTTCTATGCTCTACCCTCATTTTACACATCACCCCCCCCCCCCCCAATATACTTTATGAAGCTCATGAAGTATTAGCTGAACTTCTCTTAAGTTGACATGTGCTCATATGTCAGCTCAGCTCTGCAAGTTATTATGGGATAATAGCACAAACTGTTGTGATGAAATTTGTGGTGTGTGTTTTCTTGGTATTTCACATTATAATGCTCCTGAATACCGAATACATCATAGGTGAGAAATTGTAGGTGGAACAAACATAACTTACTGTTTCAAGCAGTTCATTTGTTGTAGAAAAGAAAAATATCAGAAGGTTTAACAGGTTGGACTTGGCAAGTGCAATCATCACATTTCAGTCCATTTTCTTTAGATTCATTATCTAAACTAATCGCACCATTTAGTGAATCATTTTTTGGGCAGCTCACACTGTGCTCTTTCTTCTTCAGCATTCTGACAGGAAGAATGGGAATTCTGCAATATATGAGCTACCTTTCCAATCAAAATTTCATTACAAGGTATTCTGTTGTAATTCCTTTCAAACAAGTCCTTCAGCTCCTCAGATTTTCCTGAAGATTCTGTACCATAAGGGACTGCATTATCAGAGCTGCATTTAGGATTTCCATTCACTGCTGTCTCAACAAAAATTTCATCAGGAACTTCCTGTTTGGAAACGTTAGTAGCAACTGACATCGTAGATGCATTTGAAGTAAACTCGGCTGCAGAAGAATTTCTAATTGTGGATGAAGGAAAAGGCTTGCTTAGATGCTAAGCTAAGACAGTCAGGTTGCCACACAGTCTGACGTGCAGGCAATTTGTTGTGAATACTGATAGTCCCAAAGCCGGACTGTCCCCGAGCCACGCGTGCTGGAGCTGCCCCGCCCCTCCCTGACTAGCCCCCTCTTATGCTGAGCGTGACATCATATGGTATGGAATACCCCCTTTGGCTACTTTGGGTCACCTGTCCTGGCTGAGTCCAATCCCAGCTTCTGGTGAAAATTAACTCTATCCTAGCTGAACCCAGGACATTAACCAAAACTACAAACTGAATCTTAGATAATGGTCTTCCTACAGTCACTGTCCTTTTCAGAGCTATAACTAACTCATCCTTACACCATCTGTGGCCTCAATTTCTCCTCTTTCTTAATAGAGCCAGGTACAGAGAACAGATATATAGCAATGGACACAAGCGCAGCAGTTTAAGGCCAAGCAATGAAAGGTAATAACTGGCATGGAGAATTTCAGGTTTGACAGAACCGAATTATACAAATAGTAACCTTTTCCTAGCACAGAATGAAAAATACTTGACAAGAAGAAAAATGTAATGACTGTAAAGTAAATATATTCTGAACACATTTGCTATTTCTTATTACCTGATCTAAAAAAGTACATCAGCTTGCTGATTGGGAACTGTTTTGTTATCAGAAAGGTCTACTGAGGCATCATTCTTTTGATACCAAAGTCCATTACCAGCTCACAAATGCCACCTTTTCCCCTAAGAACAATGGCTACCAGTAACATTTTAATTTCTTTACAGCTCCTCTGGCCACCTTTATGCCTTCTGGCGGTTGGCCCAGCTCCTTTCCCAGGGGATCGTGGGAAGGGCGGTGGACGGGGCCCGGGTGTATGATGAGGCCCCTCACCAGGGAGCTCATTCTGCTGCTGTGCGCTTCTGGTGTCGGTGCTCTGCTGTTCCGTCAGTCAATGGCAGCTTTTGAGCTGGCTCAGCTCTCTGGGCAAATGTGTTTTGTCATTTATGGAAGCAGAGGTGTCTGAAGTAAGAGCTTCAGGACTAATCAAGATTAACCAGCATACAGTGTAGAAAGTACACCTGTGTGCAGCTTTTTTTTTTGTTGGCTTGTGTTGTGTGTGAGTTTTTTGTTTGGTGGTTTCTTTGGGGCTTGTATCCCCCCCCCCCCCCAGGTCAATAATTTTGTATTGAGTGTTCAGGAGATTGCAAGATGATTTAACAGTATGCTTTTTTTTTTATTCTAGGTGCATTGTGTTTGACTGGAGTTCCTGACTTTATTGACGATGGAACCTTGTTTTTTCACCAGTTTTTTCTGTATACTGTGTAAGCTGCCTTAATAGGCCTGATGGTGAGATTATTTATCAGAGGTTAGGGTGAGCATCTTGTATGCATCTGTGTATGGAGTTTTAGCATTTCTCAAGAAAGCAGTAGGGATGTGAGGCATAGCATCTTTCAGGGTACGGGAGAGCTCATTGCTTTTCCCAGTCACCCACGGAGTACCAGGTTGTTACTAGAAGCTTTGCAGCTTGCGGCAGGCTCTTCATAGATCATAAGTGTCAGGACTTTGCTTATTTTGTGGGCCTGTAGCAGAGCCCAGCGTTTGCAGGGAAGATGGGAGTTGCCTGCAGAATGCAGGGCACAGCTCAGAAGAGCGGCTGACTCAGGGGGTTCAGGGGTGCAAATACAGGGAAGGAGCTGTCAGGAAGGAGTGGGACTCCTTCCATGAGAGTTCAGGAGAAGAGGAGTTTCTAACTTTTTGGGACTGCGGGATGGCTGGGAAAGGGAGGAGGGTTCATCAGCCTTTCTCAGCTTTGTTTTGCAGTCGGATTGGGTTGCTGATAAGGTCTGTTCCGTTTCAGTTTCTCCATAGCTGGTGGGAGGTACAACAGTCTTGAGGGGGCAGTGTAAACCACCTGGCCCTCTGCATCACGCTGTGCAGGCCTGAACGTCGGAAGAGTCTCATCTCGTAAAGCATGAGATACATTAAAATATACACTCTTGAACTCTGAGGTCTCTGCTTCTCTGTGCCTTTTGCTTTCTTCATTCCCTGACTTAATTTTGTATTCATAGCTTTGCTGTCCATCTAGATGTCACAGTCATTGTTAGAGACATCGACTAGGCACTGCTTTCCAGCACAGGTTTGTGTCATTATCTTCCCTGGAGTTTCTTGGAGAAGAGGATATGTGTTATTTGTGCTCCTAACAATCTCCAGCCAGGGATCTTTCTTTTATCGCAGTCCCAGGCTCGCAAGCTTTTTCTCTATTCCAATTTTACCTTTTTCCTTAAGTGTGCAATGAGGTTTGCTCCAGCATCAGTCGTGGCAGTTACGTTCTCTTTTGTTCTTGTTGATCGGTTCTGTTTTTAGCACCAGTTTCTGTAGTCTTAAGGTGATCTAAAAGATCTTTGAGTCACCATGTCACAACTATTGTGTTTTTTCCATAGGCTGACTACCTCTATAATTCCCTAATGGGCTTTGTAGGTAAGGAGGTAGTTTGTCACTTGTTTTCTGTGTACTATACCACATCTTACTCAGGTCTTGATGTTCCTATTGGTTTTTTCGTGCTAGGTGGGCACATTGGTAGCCGTTCCGAGGGTCTCATGCACCTCAATGCATCAGCATAATGCCAGCTGAGTGCGTCCTTTCTTGTGTTAGATGCTCAATGCACAGATCTGTCTTGCATGTCTCGACTCTCAGAAGTCTATGGAAGGTCTTCTCTCACAGCAGTGATCCAGGATGCGTTAGCATTATCTGCTGTCAAGCAGTCTGTTTTCACGGAGACCTTTTCTGGGACTACTTCTTCCTTGCATCCTCTTGGTCTTAGGTCTTAGAGCCTGGCTTCTCATTCATTCATTGTCAGAGTTGCAGATATATCTTTTTTTTGTCACGGGCTGCAGTGCTTGACTTCTGGGGCAGCTGTAGATTCTTCCTCTCAGCCCCCTAGGACTTCTCACCTAAAGGCATCTTCCCTTTGGGGTGATTCCTCTTGCCCAAGAGTCTCTCTATGCCTCTGGGTCAAGTCATTCGTCTTGTGTGCAGTGTCAGTCTGCACATGTGTCTGGGTTGGAGCTGCTCTGCCGGGGCATAGCAATTTTTAGTCAGGGAAAGAATAATAAGAGCCTATAGCTAATGTTGCTGTACCTAGAGTGTTCAGTTACAAACCTTACAGTCCACCTCAGAGCAACTAGCCCTCAGTAGCAGGTGAAGATGCCGAAGGGATGACGGGAACTCTCTGGGAGAGGCTGCTGGAGTGCTAGTTGAACAGCTTGAATCTCAAAGGTGTTAAGGCTTGTATGCTTAGAGTTTAATGTTGTTTTGATTTTCTTAATGGCAGGCTGTTGTTGGACTCTAGGTGATATTCCTAAATGGAAACAAGACCTTTGGAATTGTTAAGCTATTGCTCTGCGTCTGGGTGATTTGTTCAATGCTGGTTTTTGCAGATGCAGGGGGACGAGTCGTGTGCCAAAGGGTGACAGAGGAACCTCCTGCAGGATCCTCCTAGTTAGCCAGTGTGTGGGGTGGGGGGTTTTTTTTGTTGAGGATGGATTCAGATCCCTGGCACTCTGAAAGCTAAGTTGAGGGACCAGGGCTGGGGAGGGTCTGAGAGGAGGAGGGGACAAGGTTGTGAGTTGTGGGGAGCGAGGCATTTAAAGTTAGTGTAGGGGAGAGGGCTGTCCAGGAGTAGTCCCCTTTGAGCAGTCGAAGGGAGTGGGTTACTTCTCAGCACGGTGCTAGAGTGTGCCAGGCAGGGCAGTTCCAGACTGTGTTTATATTGCGTAGCTTGTCTTCGGTGTCTTAGACCTTCCTTGGGTCTCAGTGTCCTCTTTGCACTCAAGGAGCACCGCACACTTCTTGGGTGCCACCTCCTAGGGTCTTGAATGCCCATACTCATTGGCATTGTGCCACTGAGGCGCTTCTCTTCCTGCGTAGCAACCTTACAGCACGGATCGGTCTTGTGTCGTGGAAGTTTCCAGTCAGTCCCCTTTTGCAGCATAACTCCAGGCTGTGTCAGCAGCTCTGCACTCCAGCAGTCCATTTTTCAGGGACTGGCCCTTCTTCCCTGCATCCTTACATTCTTAGGTCTTGAAGAGAGGCTTCTTGCACATCCATCATCTCAGTTTTGACAGTAACTATATTTTCTATGTGCAAATCAATGTGCGAAGCAGGATATCCACACCAGACTGGACTTAAGCAAGGTGAGTGACTGATGTGCTGAAGTAGCTTTTTTTTGAGGTGTCATATTATCGACATAGCTAAAATCATACCCGGTCGTTTAACAGGTGGGGGTCAGGCCTTGGCACAGCAAACCAAAGAATCTGACTCTGAGTGGCTGAGGTAAAGTGGCAGGAGAGGAAGGCGTTTCCAAGGAGGGCATCTTCGCGGTGGAGGTCAACGCCAGCTGACGTGTCGGCAACCAGCCATGAACAGGATCTCGGTGGATGGGGAGCATCCCGGTTAGATGATGTGTTCCCGATGAGGATGGATTCTGGACCCTGCCCTCTGAAAGGTAATTCAAGGGGCAAAAGCGGTGGGTGGGGTGGGGCCAGCAGGGGGTTTAACGTCAGGGTTGCAGAGAGGGATACTTTGTCTGAAGTCTAGGGGCAGATAGGGGTCCCGGCTGTGAACATTCTGGCCTCTGTCTGGGTCCGTCACTTGTGTTATCTGTACTCTTTATGGTGCCTTATAGCAACTCTCTATGTTCTGCCCCACGGGCTCTCTGCACTTGGCACACACCTCGGCAAGCATCCATAGGGTCCGTAACGCCTGGCCAGTTTAGAATAAAGCCCATCAAACAGTTGTGAGCAGAGCTTAAAGGGTGTTTTGCATCACAGAGGTTTCCACAGGATTGCCTTTGCAGAGATGGTCTGGGCCAGTCTGACAGCTCTGCTCTTGGAAGATCATCTTCCACAGAGATTCCATACCGTGTTTCATCCTTAGGGGCTTGGGTCTTAAAGCCTGGTTTCTCACGCATCCATTGTTCTGGTGTTGTATTGCATTGCTGCAGTCTGTATTGGTTTTGACTACCATCTGAGACCATCTTGTTTTGTAGTGCTTTGTGTTGTATTGCATTGTGTAAGGCTCTGATAACAAGTGGACGTCGCAAACATCCGTCTTGACCCAAACACAGATAAACTGATAGCGAGGGAATGTGGCTGACATCTGTCTCAGCCAAGGACAGAACCTGCAGAGGCAGGATAAAGTCTTGTGAGCCCCTTCCCCTATTCCTGAAACGTGTAGACAAAAGAGCATCTGTGTCCTGTGCATGCATATGTGTGACAGGCCACCACTCAGTCGACCCTGAAGTGGGGGGGGGGCAGGGAGACCCCCAGGACCCCCACAACACACCAACTCATTTCTGGAACATTCCTGAGCACGTTATGCACCTGCTCAGTGATGACAGACCCCCGCCTACGTGGAGCATTTTGGGTTATAAAAAGGGGAAACACAAGTTTTCGGCATGTGCCCACCACCTGAGGACTACAACTACAAGCAGGAAACATCGCTGGATCCAAGGGTGGTGATATCTTTTCTCTCTCTTTCTTTTCCTCTCTATCACTCTGTCTCTAACTTCATTTTCAGCACATTAGGGTAATACCATCACAAGTTTTGCTAAGCAATTACCTTTCGTAGTTCTGCTAAGTTCTAAGTATTGTTATAACTTTTGCCAAGCCACTATCTTTTGTAGTTCTGCTAAGTTCTAAGTAAATTTGTGATTTGTTTGAACCTCTAGAGTAGTTCTTGAACCTCTAGAGTAATTCTTGTTACTCCTGATTACTGCGCAGAGAATTAAAAAGTTAACCTCACCCTCATCCACCGAGTGGGATGGGACATTAAATTGGCATCGTGGACAAGATTCTCTGTGAGAAGCGGTAAAGAGGTTCCGTAAAGGGGATATCAGCCAGAGTGCTGAAGAAAGGAGAACTGATTTTTGGTTGAAGCCGAAATCTCCGACAGTAGGTCACAGCAACCCGGGATAAGCCTGATCTTGACTGCTCCCTGCTGTTGGATTTGTTAAAGAGCTATAAGGCTTGCCCGACCCCGAAAGGGCAGAGCTGGGCTGAGGGACACTGGCAGTCCCCAACAACTGTAGCAGAACTGATAAGAGACTTGGCGAAAGGAAACAAGTTTAAGCCTGTAAAGGGAAAGGCTGTGGTTTGTGGTGTCTTGGGAGCCACGTTGATAGCTGCCCAGAAGGACAAATACGTTGTCACACAAGCTGAGTGGGAGGCAAATGAGTCCCTTCAGGAAGTGGTTAGAAAACTACAGGCAGAATTGGAAATGGAACGGGTGAAATGGCAACTAGCTGAAAACGTGTTAGCAGATGAGAAAAGAACCACAGAAAACTTGAAGGGTAGCCTGCGAGATGCTTTTGTGAGGGAACGAGAGCTGAAGTTGCATCTCCCTGGGGACCTTGAGCATGAACCAGAATTTTCTAGTTTATCAAAAGAAGCCGACCTGATTGCGAGGGAGGTTGCCCCTCGCTACCCATGGGAGGAGCTAAGGGCAGTGACAGAACCTGACCCTACGCCCAAGCTTCAGCAACTTTCTAAAACTGAAGTCGTGTATGACGACGAAGATGCGGAACCCGCCATTACCACTAAGGAGATACCTTATACTGTTACTGAATTGGCAAAACTACAGGAAAAATAGAGTAGGCAGGCTAAGGAAACTGAGACTGAGTATGTGTGGAGGGTCTCCCTGACAGGCAGAGACAGAATAAGGCTGTCTTTCAGAGGAAGAGGCTGAGGGATATTGGGGTCCCGGTGTATTTTTGACCATAGATGACAAGCGGGAACCTTGGTCCATGACCCAGAGGGAGGCGTATTGGGCCAGAGGGTTAGACCCCTTGGAGAGAGGAGATCCCATTGCCATCCCCACCCCTGGGGTAAGCCAGCTTACAGAGAGTGCACAGAAGGCGGCTTGCCTCCAGCTGATGCGTGACAGGCGCCTAGTTCCCTGCCAACCTTTGCTGATGTTGTTGTTTGCCAATCCGGATAGGATGACTCCCTTGATTAGAGGGTTACCCGACTCACTGAAGGTTGGTGCTGTGCAAATCCAAGACCGACTAAGAGCCACTGTAGCCATGGGACCTCAGGGTGGACCGGGTCTTACCTGGGGGGGAATTGCACGGGAATTGATCAGTTATGGCTGGCGTGTGGGGTACGTTGGGAAGGAGGGGAAGGCACAAGCGGCAGTCCATAGGACCAAGACAGAGGAGAAAATGCTCTGCCCCTGAGATGGGACCCTTGTGGGGGGGCGGGGCTCAAGAAATCGATTGTGGAAGGAAGGTCTAGATAAGGGTATTCCCCAAGAATTAATGGATGGCTTACCCCCCTCACCAATTTGCAGCTGCTGGTAAATATGTGGAAACCGATAGATAGAGGCCGGCCGGGAAAGGAAAGTGTCCCCACGGCCCCTGTACCTCAGAGATCGGCTGCTCCCACAGCTCCCGTGGAGGGGCTCACCAGCCCTCCAAAGTTGGGAAACTTCTTGTGCTGTCCCCAGTGAGTGAGCTGGGGGATGGCCAGTGGGTATATTTTAGAAGGCTCACTGAAAACGAGCAGCAGGACCTACTCGTAACCTTTCCCCTTGGCCTCTTTAAGACTCCGGTCACTTTTCTGGTAGACACAGGGGCCCAAATGTCTGCTTTAAATGCTGCTACCACAGGCCGGAGTAGGATTGTCCCTGATAAAAACCAGATATGGGTTTTCGATGTGTTCGGATATTCCAAACCCCAACCTACAGCCCGAGTAAAGTGTTGGCTGCCAGGAGACACCACCCCCACTGAGACCACTATGGTATTGGGAGTGCTCCCCACGAATATTCTGGGATTGGATTTATTGAAAGGGAAGTCCTGGATGGACTCGGCAGGGAGGGAGTGGAAGTTCAGATTGCATGGAGCCCTAGTCAACAGCTTTCATTCCTGGCACTTACCCTTTGGGAGAAGTTGCTGCATAATTCCAATTTTGGAGCTGGGCCCCGTGAAGAGTGCAAGTGAACGTTGTATCCCTTACACGTCTAACCATGCGGAGAGCCCCAGTGTTGGTGTGACTGTGAAAGGGTGCCATGGCACAGTGAGGGCACTCAGCTGCTTACAGTCCTGCACTTACCCTTTGGGAGAGGTCTCTTGATTATTTCAATTTTGGACCTGGGCACTGTGAAATATACGATAGTGAATCTGTTACACGGCTACACAAGCTCAGAGCCCTGCTCCTTGTGGTACCGTGAAAGGGTACGGAGGGAAGGTGCGGGCCAGCAACAGCTTTCAGTCCTGGCACTTACCCTTTGAGACAACTTGCAGTATTATTTCAGTTTTGGAGCTGAGCTTGGTGAAGACTAGGAGTGAATGTTGTATCCCTTCCAGGGCTAACCATGCCGAGAGCCCCAGTGTTGGTGTAACTGTGACAGGGAACGAAGGGAAGGTGAGGACCTTCAACAGCTTTCACTTCAGGCAATTCCCCTTTGGGAGAACTTGCTGGAAAATTCAATTTTGGAGCTGGGCTCTGTGAAACGTGATAGAGTGAATAACTGCTACATGGTTAGACAAGCGTGGGGCCTTGTCCTTGTGGGACTGTGAAAAGGGTGCCAAGGGAAGGCGAGGGTCAGTAACACCTTTCTGTCCTGGCACCTTCCGAGTGGGAGCAGTCGCTGGACGTTTTCGACTTTGGAGCTGGGCGCTGGGCAAGTGTTACCGAGAGCGAGTGGAGACTTAGCCGTCTAGGAATGGAAAGCCACTCGGTCTTGGTGGGACTTTGAATGGGCTGCCAAGGGAAGGGGACGGCCAGCAATAGCTTTCAGTCCTGACACTTAGCTTCTGGGAGAACTCGCTGGGTAATTGCAATTTTGGCACCAGGCTCTGTGAAACGTGATAGAGTGAGTTTCTGTTACGTGGCTAGACACACACAGATCCCTGGTCCTTGTGGTACTGTGAAAGGGGTGCTAAGGGAAGGTGAGGTCCAGCAACAGCTGTTTATTTGTTTAACTTATTGTTTATTCATTAAAGAAACAATAATTTAATCCACTATACATTTATACATAGGACTGCCAAGGGCTGAAATGACTGTCAGGTTTTAATACAATATGATTCTAAAACAACGATACTATTCAAAGGAAAGAAGGAACACGTTTTCAAACCAACTTATAGTGCAAATCAAATAGTGAAGAGGAAAACGATGGACTCTGCCAGAACACCCAATCACTTTTTACCATCTATCCTGCCTCGCCCTGGAGAAAACGAGAAACAGCTGCCTGGCTGCCTCCTCCACGCCTGCCAGCAGCCCTTTGTGCCCGCTTCAGTTGTGGTGCTGGAGAGCCAGCTCTGAGAGTGCAGCTTCAGGAAAAGAGACGACATCTGTCTGCTGCTGCGTAATGCGCATCGCCCCTTCTTGGCTTAGCGTCCATGCAAAGGGCTATTGTGAAACACTCACTCTCTAAGCCATCAAAACACAAGCAGGCTCGCACACTGGTTCGTGTAAGAGCTTTGCTTTCATTAGGGGAAAAGGGGGACATTTCTAGTCATATTTCACCGAGTGAGGTACAACAGGAGACTAAGGGAACACATGTTTGCACGTAGAAACTCTTTCATGTATAAAAGGTCTCACTGCTAAATCAGACTGGTAAAAAATTATCCTTGAAAAATATTCTATTGGGAAAGTTCAAAAAAGGGAAAAGAGACAGCCATATTCGTAACTAAACTGCACGGCACGTATTCACCGAGCACGCTATGAAACTGAAATACCTGAAAGCAACCAAATCAGACTGATCACATTTAAATTTCTTAAAGAAAACTTGAGGTGGTCAAGAAATGAGTAAAACCATTCAGGATTCCCACCCCTAAATGCTCCTGAATGCATCTTTCTAACTCGGATTCCTGAAGGCAAATATACCTTTCTTTACGTTTCCTCTCAGATTCCTTCAGCTTTGTTTTCAAATGCTGTACTCTAACTTCTTTCTGCTGCAGAGTCATCAAATACTGCTGTGGACTTTCTGCTGTGATTGGCACCACAAGAAATGTTTCTCCTTGATCGTCTGAAAAGGAAAAAAACCAAACCATCACATAACATCACTCCTACAGTTCTTCGGTCCTGGCAAAAGCATTCCATAGACTGATACAAAGCTTGACCCATTTGGGGCCCCTCAGTGTCTGCACAAGTGACTCCCTCTGGCAAATCAAAGGACTTGAGAAAACAGCCAATTTGCGGCTATAGTGCAAAATTTACTCTTAATTGTACTTGGTTTCAGTGCCACTACATCAAATGAGACTCTTAACTTTAAAATACCTCGCCATCCCCTCACCCAAAACAGGTGGTGTGCCCAAGAGTAGGCAGCTGAGCTGTAGACACGGCCAGGTGAGGTCATGTACGGACCGAGTTCAGCTCCACAGGTGAGTTATGAAGCTGCGCACCCTGAAACCTAGATTCATCCTACCTAGCTTTAGGTGTCTATCTGACATGCTGGGCTGTTGAGTTGCCTGAGAGAGAAAGAGAGAGAGGGAAAGAGCAGCAGGAGAAGATTAGTCCCTGTATACTACCACTTAGCTATTCACACACATCTCCGTTTTTGAAAAAAAAACAACCCCCAAACCCAAGTGCCGCTAAGGAGTCTTTCGGGTGGAAGGCAAAGGTGGGTAATCCTTCCAGAAGTATAGGCAGCTCAAAGCAATTGTCCTCCTGTCCCACAGAGAGCATCCCAAAAGAAGACTGAGGTCCCCAGACAGCCCAAAGCAAAACATGGTGCTGTGGGCAAATCCCAGTCCTCAGCACTTGAATGGTTTCAGAGAAAAAAAATGCAGAAGAACAAGAGCCCCACTTGAGGCTCAACAAAGCCGGACTTAACGCACAGCCTGGGAAAACCAGAGCCAGTAGATGAACTCAAAGCTTTTACAGAAGGCCTCAGCTCTCACAGCGTCAGCGCTGAGAGCAGCTTCCCTATGCCAAGCGCAGGGATGGAGAAAGAGCTTGTCAAGAGCAACAAGTCCTTTCCAAGGCCTCCACACAGCTGGCACCATGAGAGGGTGCCTTAAGCAAGCTGCTTGTCAGGGACAGGGTCTAGGAGGAGGCTCTTCCATAAATGCCGTTCTCAAGTCGAGTTCCTGGAGAACATCACCTTGCTGCTCGCTCTCTTCCCCTGCAGAGGCTGAACTAGCTGCTCAGGCCATCTCCATTTGCAAGAGAGTCCAAGTCCAGCAGCTTGTAAGCGTGCCAGGTCCTGATGCATCTCCTGGATGGACCCTTCCCCTGGCTCCAGCCCTGAGTCTCCTCAGCTCGCCCAGCTCCGCCTCTGTGCTGCAGAAGACCTTTCCTCAGATGCAGTCCACCCCAGGGGAAAACACAGAACCCAAACCGGGAAGGCGTTTTGGGTGAGCGCTTCCAGCAGCCCAGCAGCCCCTCACACCCGTCGCCCCTTGGCACGGAGGAGGCAGCGCAGACCTCAGCTCACCGGGCGGGGGTGGCGAGGGGACGCGGCCTGAAATCTCAGAGGTCCCTGCCCACAGCAGTGTTGAGAAATTCTTTGACCAAACAATGATTAGCTTTGAATTTAACAAGGCCTATGGGTAATTAACATATACGGAGAAGATATCGTACCCTTGAGAACAGAAACATCCTGGCAGGACTGCCCAAACAGCGTTGATCAGGAAGAACAGCTTGGCCGGACAACAGAGTTGGGCAACGTCCAAGGAGAAGAAACTGTCCTCAAAGGCTTGTGAGCATACCAGGGACAAAGGAGTGGGGGGGCTAACTCCCCAAACGACCACCGGCCACCACCCGAGACCCCCGCGCACGCGGAGTGTAGTTGTGCAACGCCAGCATTATGTAAATGCAGTAGATAGGCGGAGAGGTGGAGACTTCTGGGAAAATGTCTGAAGATTCAGGTCTTAAGGTATATAAAGGATGAACGTTTGGGTTAGGGTATGCACGACAGGCGGGGCTATCCCCCGTGCACCCGGCACCGAAGAAAGCAATGCCTGCTTTCTAACACTACAACGGAGTGTTGGAGAGTTTATTATCCCCTATTTGGAGACAGCAGGGGCTGGACCAGGCGGCCTTTCGAGGTCCCTTCCGACCCACACCAAGACCAGACCCGTGGGGCCCCACGCCGGCGGCGGCACAGCCCACGCGGCGGCCGCCCGGCTCCGGGGCGCGAAGCGAACGAGGCCGCCGGTCCCGCCGCCCCGCCCCGCCCCGCCCCGGGTGGACACCGGCGCCGGCTCCCCCCTCACCTCCGTGGCGCCGAGCCGCGCCCGCACCTCCCGCGCCAGGAAGGGCTCCAGCCCGCCGCCCGCCGTGCAGAAGTACCGCCCGCCCCCCGGCGCCATCCCGGCTCGCCCCGCCGCCCTCAGCGCGGGCCGGGGGGCCTGGCGGGACCGGCCCTCCTCGGCGGGGCCCCTCCGCGGGGGCGGCTCTCCCGCGCTGAGCCCGCCCTGGGAGCGGGTCGGCGGGGCAGAGCGATGGCCCCCGCTGCCGCCTGCCTCGGCACCGGAGCACCTTCTGTGCAAGCACCTGGTCCGGACCGTGTGTGTACACTCGCGGGGCGAATCTTCGCCTGCCCCCACGGGACCGCTTCCCCACTAAGCGCGGTTATCACCGTGACGGGAGGGGACGCCCTGAGGGACCGTCAGTGCGGGCGGTGAGGTGAAGCACTGCCGCGCAGCTCTCGCTCCTCCTCTGTCGGCAGAAGACCGCGCCGCCGCTCCTGACGGGGCTGGTGGGGAGAGGAGGATGGCTGTGGCGCAGAAGCGGTGTCTGCATCCGCAGCATCTGGGAGGAAAACCTGTAGGCCCCCCCGGCAGTGATTCAGCACCCACGGCCCAGGGGGAAGCGCCGGGAGGGCAGCTGGGAGCCAGCTGCTCCCCCCCACAGGCGACCAGCTCTGCTGCAGGGTGCGCAGGAGCTTTTCTTCTCCAAACGACTCGGTTCTCATCCCCCCTTCCCACTTCCTTACAGGGGACAGAGGCAGAGTGACATCAGGAACACTGATGCCACGAGTCCTGTGTAGTCCGGTCTTTGGGTGGGCCCAAGAGGAAACACTCCAGAAGCAGGAGTGGAAAACTGACAGCTGCCTCTCACCAGGCAACACGCTTGCCTTAGCAAGCAGGAGAGCAGCTGCCAGGGCAGTCGGGCTGCGCGGCGCTCTCGGCAGAAGTCCCGCGTTTCCAAGGAGCCTTCACCCAGCTGGGCATCAACGCAGAGCAGCTGTGTGCTCGTGTGAGGGCCTGGGGATGGAACAATTTCGCAGGAGTACCTAAAATCCTCTTTGGCCACAGCACAGAGTTTTCCTCAGAGAGCTGCACATTCAACAAGGCGAGTCTCTCTTTCCGGAATCACCATTTCAGCATAAAGCTTACCAGCAGCCGATGGACACCCACCGAGCAATACAGGTGGACGTGCCTGCCTTTGCCCGTCACCACAGCATTTCCTTACGAGAGGAGGTTTTTGGTAGGATGCTAGTTGAACATAACTCCCCTGCCAGTGCCCACAACCCTGCTCTCTGGTTCCCTAGATCCCTGCTGCATTGCCCGGTTGGCTGTGGCAAAGTTGGACGAAGTTAAAACCTTAGAGCAGCATTGGGTAACTGTGGGAGGAGGATCAGTCAGTGTGTTCGAGTTCTGGATCGCAGCCTGAACGAGGGGAACATGTATTGCAAGTCCAAGAGGACGTTGACTTTACATTGTCTTTCATTGCTTTGCTGCTATTTTTTTATGGTGAAGTCCACCTTAAGGACCAGGGCTTGTGAACATGAGGCTGCTCCTGTCTGCCTGTAGATGGCCTCATCTGCTCAGTCTCCCTGGTCAGGTGGCCTGTAGCAGACCCCCGCTATGATGCCCCCTGCCCCAGCCCTCCCTTTAATCCTGACCCGTAAGCTCTCGGGTCAGCTCCTCGTCCATCCCCAGGTGGAGCTCCATGCACTCACATAGAGGTGTCCTGGTTTAGGCCCAGCCGGCAGCTGAGCGCCATGCCGCCGCTCGCTCACCCCTCCCCCAGCGGGATGGGGAGGAGAAGTATAACAAAAGGCTTGGGTCGAGATAAGGACAGGGAGAGATCACTCACTAATTACCCTCATGAGCAAAACGGGCTGAACTTAGAGAGGAGATTCATCTAATTTATTACTAAACAAAACAGAGTACAGGAATGAGAAATAAAATCAAGTCTTAAAACACCTCCCCCCACCCCTCCAATCTCCCGGGCTCAACTTCACTCCCGGCTTCAACCTCCGCCCCCCCTCAGCGGCACAGGGGTACGGGGAATGGGGGTTACGGTCAATTCAGCACACGTTGTTTCTGCTGCTTCTTCCTCCTCAGCGGGAGGACTCCTCTCAACGCTCTCCTGCTCCAACATGGAGTCCCTCTCACGGGCTACAGTCCTTCACGAACTGCTCCAGCGTGGTCTCTTCCATGGAGTGCAGACCTTCAGGAGCAAACTGCTCCAGCGTGGGTCCCCCACGGGGTCACAAGTCCTGCCAGCAAACCTGCTCCGGCGTGGGCTCCTCTCTCCACGGGTCCACAGGTCCTGCCAGGAGCTTGCTCCAGCGTGGGCTTCCTATGGGCCACAGCCTCCTTTGGGTGCCTCCACCTGCTCCGGTGTGGGGTCCTCCACAGGCTGCAGGTGGAATCGCTACACCCCCTCATCCTTCCGCCATGGGCTGCAGGGGGACAGCCTGCTTCACCATGGTCTTCACCACGGGCTGCAGGGGGAATCTCTGCTCTGGCGCCTGGAGCACCTCCTCCCCCTCCTTCTGCACTGACCTTGGTGTCTGCAGAGTTTCTGACATCTTCTCACTCCTCTCTCCGGCTGCAAAAGCTCTCTCTAACTGTTTTGTTTTCCTTCTTAAATATGTTATCCCAGAGGCGCTGATTGGCTTGGCCTTGGCCAGCGGCGGGTCCGTCTTGGAGCCGGCTGGCATTGGCTCTATCAAACACAGGGGAAGCTTCTAGCAGCTTCTCACAGAAGCCACCCCTGTAGCCCCCCGCTACCAAAACCTTGCCACGCAAACCCTGGCCTCACCAGGGCAGAGTGGAGGGGCAGGGGACCCTCCCTCAACCTGCTGGCCACGCTCTGCTTAATGCACCCCAGGACACCATTGGCCTTTGTGGCCACAAGGGCACACTGTTGGCTCATGCTTAACTTGCTGTCCAGCAGGATTGCCAAGTTCTTTGCAGCGCTGCTTCCCACCAGGTCAACCCCTAAGCTGTACTGGTGCTTGGGGTTATTCCTCACTAGGTGCAGGACCCTACCCTTGCCCTTACTGCATTTCATTAGATTCCTCTCCGCCCAACTCTCTAGCCTGTCTGGATCTCACAGAATGGCAGCACAGCCTTCTGGTGTATCAGCCACTCCTCCCACTTTAGTATCGTCAGCAAGCTTGTTGAACTCCATCCAGGAAGAAATCTGCAGCGTGATGGCTTATGTCCTGGTTCAGGCAAGGATAGAGTTAATTTTACAAGGAGCCAGGACAAGTGACCCAAGCTGGCCGGGGGCTATTCCATACCATGTGACGTCATACTCACCATAAAAGGGGGGCTAGTTGGGTAGCGGGGGGTGGCGTGGTTTCGGCGCGGTTCTGGGACGGGCTGAGTGTCTGGTCGGTCGGTCGGTCATTGGATCGGTAAATTGTTCTCTGTTATCACCCATTGTTAATATTTGTTATCAGCACTGTTGTTGATTGTTTTCCCTCTCCCTTGTTGTCCCAGTAAACTGCCCTTATCCCAACCCTCGAGGCTTTGCCGTTGTTTTCCCGTTCTCCTCCCCGTCCCGCTGGGGAAGGAGTGAGTGAGCGGCCGCGTGGCGCTCAGCTGCCGGCTGGGCCTAAACCACGTCAGCTTATTAGAATAGGTTTGATGTGATGGATTCTGGAGAATGTCCCTCCCCTGCGCAGTGGATGTGGCCTGTAGTAAGGTTTTGGAAGAATTTGTGGAGGAATACCAAATGCCTTTAGGTCTAGGAACAGATCCATGCAACATTCCAGGCATAAGACTCCCCTGTTCATCTGTATGGTCCTGAGGTCTCAATTGTCCATTTCCATCTATTCTATTAATTTTAAGGCTCTGTTGGCATTTCCAGTTCCCAGCCCCGACAGAGGGAGCAAACCTGACCATAGGTTTGCTCTCCCAGCGTACCCAGGGGTCTCTTTTCAGAGTTGCGACAAACCCTTCTTGGCGGAAGGGCGGTATCCTTCCTTTCTTCAGTGAAGGTTCGTCATGTCGATTCCAGTCCTTGTACTACTGAGAACTCTGTGGGACAGACACCCAGGAGAGGTGGTTTCTGGTAGGGGATGGGCTTTTAGTGCCTGTCCAACCGTCAGGCTAATTTGCCTCTGCGGCTGCAGTTTTGACTGTGGCTATGGCCGAATTATGGAATGAATATGTGTAGTCCATATTCCACCACACGCTTATAAGCAAGGCTACCATATTAAACCCTAGGCTTCCAAATCACTCTTAATGGGAAAAACAGACAGACACAAATAGCAAAAATAACTGTCCCTTGGATATAGGGGACAGCACAGAAATCAAAAGGGTTTCCTGTCTCCGGAAGCCCCCAAGGCATTTAAAGATCTAAACCAAGCACTCGTGGAAGCTCCCTCGTTAGCCCTGCCAGACTACAAGAAGCCTTTTATATTATATTTACCTGAACAAAAAGGAATAGCCGGGTGGCCGAGAAACGTCTGCAAGCCGTTGATTATTCTTACTCAGCAGAACTAGCCCTTGTAATTCAAGGCAGGATTTCATGCACTAGGGCTGTGTCAGCAGCAGCTGTGGTGCTTGAGAAAGCCAGAAGGATGTCCTGGGGCACCTCCTAATGCCACTGGTTCATTCCTTAGCTTTTAGTCCCCCTCTCTAGAGTTCAAGCAACTGCGGATGTGCCACAGTTGGGAAGTGCATTGGTCATTGGCTTCTTTGACTGAACGTCCCATAAATGCAACAAGATACACTCAAACCCCCTGAGATATCCCTTTCCTTCACTGTCCCTGCGGCGTGGGCGGCCAAGCGCCACACGGCAGAGCCCACTGCATCTCCCGCAGGCTGCCTTGCCCTGGCTGGCTGCTGACAGGAGGGGACACTGGGTGGTGGCAGCGTGGGGGGTGACAGGACACCAGGTGATGATAGGTTGAGGGGGACAGAAGGGACACCAGTGGCACGAGGCGGTGACAGGCACGGGGCTGATGGCCTGTGACGTCAACCGGTAACGGCTCTCCCGTAGGGAGAATGTTAGAATGAAGTGTTAGAATGAAGAGGGCGGGGCCGCCACACCTACGTGACCTAGGCTTTTTGTCATAATGCGCTGGGTCCCATGAAGCACAGGGGTGGGTGCAGCGTGCTGTTGCGTGTACACGGTGAGGTGCTCGTGGCAGCCTGTGTGGTTGGCAGCCGGTATACCCCTCGGTGGAACACGGTGGCCTGGGTCCAGCCATGTCGTGTGTCCACTATAAGTTCTCTTCAAAGCTGAACTACGATACAGTCACCTTCAACGGCCTCCACATCTCCCTGTGTGACCTCAAGCGCCAGATCTTTGGCCGTGAGAAGCTGAAGCCGGCCAACTGTGACCTGCAGATCTCCAATGCCCAGACCAAAGAAGGTGCGTGGGGGCAGCGGGCGTTGGGCCTCAAGGACCACCTGGCTGACAGTGGCACAGACTGCCCTGCGGTGGCCGCTGCCTGCGGGAGCCACGTTCTGCTCTTTGTGGGTCATCCCCACATAGCGTGAGTCAGCCTGCATGCGGGGGACTGGGAGGGCAAGCCATACCGGGCATTAAGTGGGGTGGGAAGCGATAATGCGATTTGGCCACGACTCGTAGCTGTGACTTGTGTTGGGAGCCTTACAGAGCTGTTCCTTTGGAGCTGCTGTTCTGACAGCTACCTTCAGATCTGTGTTTGAGACACGGAGCTAGGCGTAGAAGAATATGTGTTTGATGTGTGACATGTGGTGCTTACAAAAGTTTTAGTTTCCTGGACTTCTTTTAGGTAAAACGATAAGGAGATTTGGGAGGATATCTTACAATAACAAACCTGACAGATTTCTTTGAAATCTGGCGGAGAAAGCTGAAAGTGCTAGAAATAGAACAGATGGCTAATTTGAAGAAAAAAAGTGCTTTTGGTGACTTAATTTTGTCTTCAACTTGTTTGACTCCACTGCATTGGAAAACTGGTTTTGTGGCTGTTGCAGAAATTGCTCACTAGCAAGATTTTGAATCAAGACTGTATCTGAGTTATAATCTATGCAGTCCCTTTAAAGCATTCTTGCACGGTTCTTGTTCTCTGTACCTAAATTATACTTTGGAATTTCTGGTTCATATAACCTCTTTTCTTCACCAAAGACATTATCATTCAGATGCTATTGAGCATCATTTCATCATTCATTTCTAAATGATTTTTTTTTTTCTTGGTACTAACCATGTCAGGGCAGTACTGATGTTTTATGGCAGAACATTTGTGGTGAATATACGTAAGAAATGTTCTTAGAGAAGTCATAAATTCTTTTAAATCTAATCAATGGTGCTTGATTCTCAGAGATGATAATGGTTTCGTATTACTTAGTGTGATGTTTCTGTTTGGTGATCTGCCATCCTGATAAGTTTGAATGTGATTAAAGACTTTGGGATATGATTTCTGAGAAATAAAAAGACATGTAAAGTGTTTTCTTTCCTTAAACATCCCATTTCTTTTTTTTTTCCCTGTGGCTCTGTGACACTCTTACAACAGTCTTTAACATGTGTACTAATGTGGGGCTGTTTTTTTTCCCTCTTCCTGTTTGATGTGTTAAACAGAATAATATGTACGCTGCGGTAGCTGCAGCCCCAGCCTTTAAAGTGGCTTTAAAGTGGTTGGACCTAAAGCTCACTGTTTATCTACAGATACTTAAAGTATCTTCAGGAGAATGTCTATGGAGACTTAACAGTACTACTTCACAAATGCCAGCAGGCTGAACGGCCAACTGGCTGACATCACTCCTGTGGTAGTTGGGTCTGTGTAAACAGAGCCTTCAAATGAGAATGTTGGATAGTAATAAACTGCAATGGAGCCCAGTTATTGTCACTAGAAGAAAAAATATTTGAAATAGGCCAAACACATGGATTCTGTTATAGCAGGTGAGAAACAGAAAGCAAAGTTTTAGAATAAAAATTTATGCTCATAAATATGTTACCCCATCAAGTGTTACTCTAATATGCATAATTCCCGTTGTACAAAGTGTGTTGCTTTGTTTTCATACATAATCAGAATCCAGTGAAGAAAAAGTATCTGCTCCACTAGGTTCTGTTAAATGTGGTGTTGCCTAAAGGTGAAGTTGAAGAAGGAATATACTTTAAAGAGCATCAGTCTTGTTTAACAGTGACAAAGTCCTCCTCTAGTTAGGTTGTGTTCCACTTTGACCTTTGTAAAATGAGTATAAAATTTTAAACTTGGTATGTTAGTGACACAGATTGTAGAATCATAGAATCATCGAATGGTCTGGGTTGGAAGGGATCTTAAAGATCATCTAGTTCCAACCTCCCTGCCACGGGCAGGGACACCCTCCACTAGACCAGGCTGGAATGTTTATGGAAGCTTTCGTAAGGGTGTTTTCCATGTGAACGCACAAAAATCCCCCAGTGGTTTTCAGAGCAAAGCTAGAGAGTACATTTCAGTGTAATATATATGTATGTCAAATTTTTGGTTTATATGCTTAACCGTGAATTTCAGTTTTTATTAATCAGATATAGGTGCTTAAACTCACCTTCAGAAGAGAAAGGAAAAAACTAGACCAGGCTATTCTGCCTAAATAGGATATTTGGAATTCTTACATGTGGACATAAAGTATTGGGGTTTTTATACCTTTGTCTGTGCAGAAGTCCTGACTAAATGTTGAAATGATCTTGGAAAGAACAAAGTGAATCTTGAGTGAAGATGGCCTGCTTGTTCAGATTTCTCCAAGTCTCTAAGCTTTTACTGCTCAGTAACTGACTTTTCATAATGGAAATCTAGTCATAGAAGCAGTGCCAGTATAAGCAAAAAGTAGACAGGATTTTAAATATCAGTGGAAAAAATGATGCGATGACTTACTTTAAGATGCTGGGAAGGCAAAATGGATGGTTGGGACCTATTTGAAAAAAGGAGGGGAGGGTATCCTCTTCCATGCTTACTATGGAGGCATGTTCTATAAAGGCAGAATTCCCTTCAAAAAGCCTGTACTCAAGAATTGTGCATTTAAACTTGCCTCCTTTTAATTTGATCTGAATTTCTTGACTTGTCTTTTATAATTATCATATAATTTAATGGTCATGTAATTTATATGTTCTGACAATATTGTGGAAGAACCGCAAACTCCTGAACTCGGGTTTCTTGAGTACTCTCTCCTGTCCTGTCGCATTCTGACTCAAACCACTTGGAGAAGGTGCTATTCTGCTTGTCAGACAAAATATAAAAACTATAAACCCAAAACTGAGACTCTGCACTGGTCTTAGATGAATAGTGTTAAGGAAGAATAGTGCTCTTATAAGACTGTCTCTTGAACTCAGGACTTGCCTGAGTTCAGTGTTGCACCTGACAGTTTTAGTAATGCCACGATGTGATGTCTTTGAAAGAAACCCATGCTAGCTCTCAGTGAACTAATTTGGCCTCAGAGCTGATGTCTGTCTGTCTGTCTACTGGAATGTCTCCAACACTGTGCAAACTTCGCATTTTAGAGACAGCGCTTAAGCAACTTTTAAACCTTGCCCTTCACTGTGCCATTTTGTGTTGGCAGTGCTAGCATGGGGGATTACTTTGGTTACACCACATAAGACATGAAGGCATCGGGCACTTTGTATAATCAGATTAAAGATTGGAAGATTTTATTGACTCTTCCTTTCAAAGCAATGTAGGTGCTCTTTTGGAGCTTATATCTATCTCGCTGTATAAACATGCAAGAATAGTCTATAAGAAGGCAGATGTCAATGCTTCTCTTCTAGTGGTCAACGAATTGTCACAAAATACTAAAAGAGCACGTACTCTTCTTTTTGCATCATCCACCTCTTGTGCGTGTTCCAATTGACCTCTGCAGGCTTGCATAATTTATGAATAAATGCATTGGCCACTGTCCTCGTATATACAGTCTCTTTCTAGGAGAGGTGCTGGCACTTGGAATCTTCTGCAGAACGACCACAATCCTCAGTTCGGCACGGGCGTAGCAAACTCTGGCATTTCAGAGAGTGTCTCTGCTCTGCAAACAGTGAATGGAAAGAATTCACGTCCCTTTGGTTAATTCAAACTAGACGAATAGCTGAAGAGAGGAGATGCCACTTTAGTTGGAGCCAATTCTGCCCTGCTTGTGAAAGCAAGCTCAAAAAAACCCCCCAAAATTTCTGTGATCCAAATTCTAGCACTGCCAGTTTTGTTGCCATTTCAATGTAAAGCACTGAGGAGCTGAGAAGTGTGGTTGCTGATGGATTAAGCTCCAAGAAATCGGCAGAGATGGCAGGGTCTCTTCCGTGTTCTGGCAGTCTTGAGCACGAGCAGCAGAGGTGACTCGTTTTTAGTGAGCCGCTATGAAAGCAATGGTGCAGAGTTTTCACGCTGCAGCCCGGTGCCTGGTTTGTTGCAGGGCAAGCTAGTCAGACTCCAGAATCTGGTTGATGCAGGTGAGACTTGCTGGGGTTTGTTTCTCTCCAGGGATCCATTAGTTTTGTAGCCTAACAGAAGTAAAAGCAACTTAAGCTCGAGCAGGAGAGAACCTCGTGCAGACTCTCCTTTAGAGCCCTTTCAGACTATTTTGCTGTTGGCATTCAAACAGCATTAAGAAAGTGGAAAAGAGTTTGCTGCTTCTGTTTGATTATCAAACATTCTTCAAATGTACTGCTAGTGGGTTGAGACGGTAAAAGCGTGATGTTACATATAACATCTGAAGTGCTATGTAATTACATATTAGCATACATTCTTACAAACCGACTGCTGTGTTTTTTCTGTGTTTCTGTTGTTTTCAGAATACACAGATGAGAATGCCCTGATTCCTAAGAACTCATCGGTGATTGTGAGAAGAATCCCTGCTGGAGGAGTTAAAGCTACCAGCAAAAGACATGTTCTGTAAGTATCCATAAAGCATTGGCTTCTTTGTTAGGGGTTTCAGTGAGTTAACTGTTAAAAAGATACTAGTTTACAGAGGCATTCCGATTGTATCTTTCTTGTTAAGGGCGGGGCGGGGGGGGGGGAATATGGCAGGTGTTCTTATGCCCCAAATCCGGGGGTTTTGCATACTAGCCGTACAGGAAGGACCAAGGGTGGCCAGCTGGCGAACCACGCAAACAAGTTTCCTTTTAGTTTCCTAAAGGCCGTGTCCACTTCAGGCAAGAGGAGAAGAACAACATCCTAAAGTGTATTGCTTTTTGTGCGAGCGTGATGAGGGAATAGTTCATACAATACTACTTAATCCTTTCCAAACTTGAAACTCAGTAAGCAGTTTAGCATGTTACCAAATGTTAGTAGTTATCTTTCTACGTCTGTTTTTACCCTGAGCTGATATCTGTGCTCCACGTTTAATTGTGTATTCCCAAGATTTCCGGAGGACAGAGAAACAGGGGTATTGATTAAAATTACAGCTATTCAAATACACTCCTGACTACAGGAATATTACTGCCACTTATGTATTCATAGAGCCCAGTTCTATATCAGCTACATTAGCATTGTTTGAGTGGTCGTGTTTTCCAGCCTTCTGAAAGTTACACCTCTCCCCCACAATTAGTCGATTTTATTAGCTTGTGGGTTTGCCACGTATTTGTAACGTTGGTTGTCAAAAAGTAAAGTAGACTGATGAGTTACAGTGTGTCTGGGACAAACAGTGCAGCAGCGTCCTAGTACCCATGAAGCATTTGCAAGCAAAATCAAAATCCCCTGAATTTATGTGGCTCTGCGTGTAAACATTGGGCATGTTACTGCAGTAGTTGTTGAAGTGCTTTCAGGCACTGCCTAGTAATTCTGGACACCACAGCATTGTGCTTATAAACATGGCCGTGTTTGGGGGTTAATTTAAATATGTATGCTTAAACATACCTTGTCAATGCATCCTCCATTTCTGGTGGATGGCATCCCCTCCTGGTGTTGCAGTGCTGCCCTGAAATGATGGGATCGATGCTGCTAGCATCAAAGATCAAATGGATACCTGTGTGTGAGGATAACGAAAGGATGGCACTGCTGTTCATTGAAAATTAGCCAGGCGGATTAGGTCTCTGTTCCTTCAGCTGGAAAAATTGCAGAAACAACTGGTAGAGCCGTTAATGTTTGGGAATGATGAATGCATGCTGTAATGGTGGAGAGGCCTTCAAAAACGCGTTAATCGCCTTGTAGTATGTTCTTCGGGTAAACGGATGAAGAAACCATTATGTGGTAATCTAAAGTGGTTCCTTCTACATCCTCATCTTCAGGAGGTCCGTGGCTGTAATTGCGAGCCTCGGTGGTGTTCTAGCAGTGGCAGGAAGCATGAGCCTTTCTCTTTGTAGATCAGTTCCACAGCAGCCTTTGAATTGCCTCCGCTCACGGGACGCTTTGGATGATGCATGAATTGCTTGTAACGATATCAATGGTTGCATGTCTGATCCATGATGAGCAGCATGCAGGTACAGATCAATGAGTATGTGGAATCTCAGCAAGTTTTCAAATGTAATCAGTATTTCCTAGAACATTGTAGCATTTTCAAGATTACCTTAAAAGCAAATTCTGGCAATTAAGACTTCCCCCCCCCCCGGTCACAGGGCTCATAAATCACCCAAAATCTTAGGATCTCCTTTCAGGTGACATTTCTACTACTGTTTTTAATCAATACAGCATATGTAACACATGTAGTATTTTGGCACTTTAATGGCTAAGTATGGTAGACGTCTGAACACCGTGCTCGGGCTTCCACAAAGCAGCACTCTTCTAAAGACTGTGTTGCTGACAGTGTTGTTATTTCTTTGTCAGATGACTGATTTTTTTCACTTAAGTAAACTTGCACTTCAAAGTGTCTAGACTATCCCTGTTCTTTCTTAGGAACTAGAGTACTCTATCTGGTAGCTATTTGTGATACTAGGGAAATACAGATGGGCTAAAGTTACCTTTGTATTTTGATGGTTGATTATTTAAGACCACAAAACTGTAGTACTGACTTCATATTTTTGATACGTAGCAGAGACAAAATATCTGAGGACTTCCACTTTCACTGTTGTGGTCTATATCCGTAAGTCTTAGAGTAACTGGTGACAAAGTAGACATGGGATTTTGAAGGGGTTTTTTTAGTTGCACTGAAGGTACCAAGAGGGAAGAGTTTATGTACATGACTAAATTTCCACATTCAGTAGACTCTCAGAACATAATGTGTTGATGTTCAGGTTTTATAATCTGTTTTCACTGCTTTATGTTGGCTACGAGTGCTTTACTTGAAGTTCTGATCACCTTTATTTCTCCTTCTAGAAGCCGAACTGAGCCAGGGAGCGGAACATCAAAAGCAGTATGTAAAACCACAATTTCACACTTTTTTCTACACACTGCACTTAATTCTAAACAATGTAGCCTTGTATTAGTTTTCCAAACATTAACTTAATATATTTTCCAGTCAAACATATTATATGTTGTAAATAGAGTGTATTTGGTTCAGCACAGTAAAAACTGAGTAACGCCACCTTTTGCATGGTTCCCATGTGAATATTGGCATTGGTGCCTAGTGATGCATATTGAATATGTTAGATTATTTCCTGAATGACTTTGTGTGGCACAGATATTGTAGGATCATTCTGAGATCCTGTAGGTTCAAGGTTTGCACAACTGAACGTGGTGCCCTGTTCCATATCGGTCTGCCTACACCTAGTCATATGTATGTTTGTATAGCTTGTGTGTGCTTTTTGTTTCTTGCCACAAACATTGTTTGGAGTGTACCTTTTGCCATTTTCACATTGTATCACTTAGCTTTTGTTTTTAAATGTTTTTTTCCTAACTGGCAAAAAATGGGGGGGGTCAAGCAAATACCACACCCAACATATCCCATACATTTTGAGGGCAGTTCTGTGCAGCCAAATGATTCTTTTCCATGTCCTTAACTACTTGGGCATTTGTTCCTAAAACTGTATAATTGAAGTGAAATTGTTTGGGCCCCTCTGGGTCTATAAATGTGTTTGATAGATTGCCATGAATATAAATATTGTTGCCACACAAAGTGGTATTCTCAAGTTCTGCATTTGATCTCTCCACTTTATCTGATGAAGCAGTTAATAGTTTGTCTGCGAATGAAAATGTCTGAAAGCCAGAGTACAAGTTGTGGCACAAGGTTAGAGCCTTGTCGATCTCCAGCGGGTCTGGGTATTACAGTGTCTTTTCGTTAACCACAGAGGCACTCTGAAGCTGTCATAGGTTTGGACTCTGTTTCGAGCAAATACAAATCACCGTAGGTTGGAAATACCTCTTTCAGTGACACTCAGAGGATATAGTGCAAACTTTCAGACTACAGGAGAGGTTAACTATTGCTGTGTTTTGAGTGTAGAACTTGAATATGTCCTTAATTTTTTGTGAACAGGTTGATGAGTCTTCTGCATCTACTTCTCTGGCCCAGCTTATTAAGGTATATATAAATTCTTGTCAAATAATATAAAAAAGTATTTGCTTCATATTTTTAAATCTTAGGCTGTGATCTATAGCTGGATAGCTGTTGTCATGTGAACAAAATTTTAATATCATTTTTAGTAATTTAAAGTATTTATTTTGACTTTAAAATGTCTGTATACTTTGATCCTATTCTGTAACAAGTAGTTCCCCGTGTGGGAAGATAGAAGGGGAGCACCTTATCAGGCCCAACATGATGTTGCAAATTACTCACCTTCAAGACACAAAGAAGAGGCACGTCAGGAGCTGTTTACCATTTTCCCTATGTTTTGTTAATTTTGCATGGAAACTAACACAATTTTCACAGAAGAATTTAATTGGCTGTAAGTTAGGGATGTTTCAGGGGGATTTGCAACGGCCAAAAGAGAAGCGTTTCTGTCACATGGACAATTGCATGGCTATTTCTGAATTGCTAGTCATTGTAGTTATAGGTCCATTCTTTGAATGCTTCACAATTTCATAAACTGTAGTGTATGTACAGTGAATAACACAATCTGATTTGTTTGAACGCAGACTGTGTAAGTTGTGTAAACGTACCTAATTGCTTGTAGGAATATACCAATGTGCACGTGTGGCGTATTAGCAGTCGTGACCTTCTGAAAGTGTGGTAATGCCCTGTTTTCCTGTGGAACTGCCTGCCTTCTTTCCTCAACAATGTGTAACTTTCTCTGAGAAAGCACTAGTGATTGCACTTTGTGTGAAGGCGTGGCGCTAGCCAATTAAATTTCTAGTCTTTAAAGTTACACAAATTAGAGAAGGCAGGGCCTCACACAGAGGAGCTAGTTCGTTCTTCTCAAAATAAAGGCTGGAGCTCATTTCCAAGGAAGAGAAATCTCTTCCCACTGGTAACTTCTCACCCCTCTCACTGCAGAAATTAAATAGTGTACATCTGGGGGGGAAAAAAAAAAAATTAGATTGGAAGGTAGCCACCAAAAGAAATTGGTCTCCATTAGTGCTGTCCCTACACGTGTGCTTGGTTCTGTAAAGTCATGTGAAGTTTTACTCTAAAATGGGAAAAACTGTCCAAGTGGTCTACACATCTAAGCTTTCTAGAAAATTTAAGCATTTCAGAAAAATACAGGAACATGACATAAAGCAGCTCAAAACTGCTACTCTAACCTCTGGCTATCATGGAGGCAATGTGTTGTAAAAAGTTTTCTGGTTTGTCATTCCTATGTATTAAATGCCATATTTGAATTTTGTTCTATTCCTAGCAATGTTTTGTGGTTTGAGGATGTGTTTTGTAAAATGCTGGGATTTAAACAAATTAGTCAATTATCTGTAAAGTCTTCTGTAAATGTTAACGGAAGTGATTTCATAGATGTCAGACTGGATTATGTTACTGTTGAGAAAAAACTGTGCGTATGGAAGAACCATTTAATAAACTGTAGAAACTAGTTGGATGCTTTTGTGAATGAATGCATATAAAACCAAACACAAGTGGCTGATCTGAATGAGAGGTGCTTGAAGGTCCACATCATTTACAGTCACTCCCTTAGACCCTGCTTGTATCTGGAATCGTGTGTAATAAAAACTTTTGAGCAAATACTATTAAAAAAAAATCAGCTGACTTCAATAATTTCAAGATATAGTTCTGCAGAAGGCTTATATTACAAATTGTATGTTAAAAAGAACAGTCAACTGTCAGCTGCAGTTAAATCACTTGATATGAAGAAGTGAGTGTGGGGGGAACATGCAGTTTGGACTCCCTGCAGCACATGATGATCAAATTCCTACTGAAAAGAATCTTTTATCTTGCTGAGGGATTGAGAGAAGTTGGATTCCTTTTAATGCTTCTGTCTTTGAAGCTGAATTTCAGCAAGCAAACCCAACTGCCCTGACTCTTAAGTTGTATGTCCTTTTAGTGCTGTAAAATGTAAATAATGATACTTGCATACCTCTTTCTCAATTAAATGTACAGTGGGTATCTTCTTATTCAAATAGTCTGGAGCTTAAAAATCAGCTTAAAAATACTAGATGGTACAATGTTTTCTCCAGATAGCTTCAGTCCACGTGGGACAAAATTGGATTGGTTACACAAGTCTTTATGTAAGGTACAGCCGAGTCTAAAAGGTTTGAGGGCTCAGGAACGCTATTTTCAAGTAGGTTGACAGGCACGTAAACACCCTGTCATGGCGTAAGGACTCCCCAGAACATCTCCAGGATAACTGTATTTTATACAAGCAGCTGTTCTGCTGCAATCTCCGCTAGCGTTGTGCTGCTCTGTACAGGATGGGATGAGTGGTGGTGTCTTTGGCTGTGTGTGCTTCAATGTGTTCCTAATGTGTGTGTCAAATCATTACCTGTTACGCAGACTGCGGATCTGGCTGAAGCCAACGCTTCCGAAGAAGATAAAATAAAAGCTATGATGGTACAGTCTTGCCAGGAGTATGATCCAATCAAGTAAGTTCTGATAATGTCCAATCTGTTCCTTGAAGATTACCGAAAATATGCAGAGATGTTTGTTTCAACAAGAGAGACACATATATACCTTTTTTTTTCCCTCCCCAAACCTTTCAGTTACATGAAGAAACCCTTGGGTCCACCTCCACCATCATATATTTGCTTTCGTTGTGGGAAACCTGGCCACTACATAAAGGACTGCCCAACGAATGGGGTAAGATTGTGGGGGACTTCTGGCCTGACTGAGTTTTGAGTTTTTTTACCTTGGCAGTTACGTAACAAATGCACGAATACTCATAGTTTCTCTTTTTTGTTTCTCTTGGGGTGAAATACAGAGGTTATATGGCAATGTTGCAAAGCCCTTCAAAATGCAAGGGAAACCTGGAATTATCAATGTAAAATTTCCTTTGTTTTAGGTCACAGAGATTAAAGAGATTCCTAGATCTTTCTCTGGGAAGAAAGATACGCATATTTTTAGATATTTCACTATTACTGGAAATTTTTCTGGTTTTAACTCTTTTTAATGACAGTTCACAGTTTTTAGTATTTTGTATAAAACCAAGATGTTTCTGTTGACCCTATCTGTCGAATATTTCTGTGTGTTAATTGCACAAGTCTCTGGTTTAGTATTGCTGCCACTTAAGGTTAGTCACTGAATGTATATGCAGGAGGTAAGAACTCAACCTTGGTATCTCGATGGTGACTGTAAGTTTCCCCGGTGACTGATTGAGAGCCCTGAATTAAGCTCTCACCTGAACTGCGCTTTGGAGGAGGAGCGGGTTTGTGCCTCTTCCCTGAGTGGGTGGTGAGCTCAGAGATATTTCACCATTCAGGAACCTGAAGGCAAGCCAAAGAATGTTGATTGAGTTCAAAACACTGCTCAAGCCTTTTGAACATCCTGGCTATAGTCATTTAGGAAAATAAGTATTTCAGTCGAGCAACCCTTACGCTAGGTACAAGGAGAGGATTAAAGGCTTACGCTACTTAAAATAACCATTGAAATGTCATTTTGAGTGGGGGTCCTAAGATGAGAGATCTCTGCATTTACTTTCTCTTCACAGGACAAACATTTTGAGCCTCTTCCCAGAATTAAAAAGAGCACAGGAATTCCAAGGAGTTTCATGAGGGAGGTGAAAGATCCCAATACAAAGGGCGCAATGCTGACAAACACTGGAAAATATGCAATACCAATTATTAATGCGTAAGTATGGAATGAACTGGACTGACCAAGCACTGAACAAGAGAAACCATGCGTAAAGGTCTGAGTGGCAACAGAACCAAGTTGGCTGGCATCCGTAGTTACGGGGAAGGAAGCATTGTCATTGTATCTTAGCCTTAAAATCTGTGATACTTTCTCATATTAAAATAGAGTGGTCCCACTGTTCATGCCCCGGGAAGTTGGCTGAACTCGTGGTATGCTAAGAATCAGTATTTCTGCAACAGATTCCAGCAGTGTTTAAGGTGGAGTCATTCTCTTTGAAAGCTCATTTTGCTTCTGTTTTACATAGCAAAGGCTTCTTGCAAAATTTAGCAAATAGCTGTTGGACAGAGATTTCCTCCCCTCTAACTTGTGTCAAATCCCACGTGTGAAACAGACTGAAGTTTTCCCGTTGCTACAAACTAAGAAAATACAATTGTGTGCTGACAAGAGTGGCTGTTTTAAAATGCACTTGGTAGCACTTCTGTTTTTCAGCCATGGATCTCCCTTTGTAGAAGCTGTAACATAGACTTCTTTCATTTACAAAATGTCATTACTCAGAGACTAACTTTATCCTGAGCCTGCGCTTTACGTTTACCCTCTGGCAAAGGAGAGGTGGGATGCATTTCACCTGATTTCTAGCTGTCAAAAAAATGGCTTTTCTAGTCTGAGCTAATTTCTTAGTTGATCCAATGAATGGGAGAGTTCTGCAGAAGGAAAATTGTTCCACCCTCCCTCTTCTAGGTGTCGTGCCTGTAGAAAAGTAGTTTAAACTAAATGCCTATGATTTAGAAGGCTAATGTGGAGTTAGAAGAATTCCATCTGTTCTCTTCCTTTGATAAAATACAAAGCTTGGAAAAGTTTTCCTTTGCCCATCTTTAACTTTGTTCTTCTTCCTTCCCCCCATCCCACCCTCCAGGGAAGCGTATGCAAGAGGAAAGAGGGAAAAGCGTCCCTTTTTACCAGAGCAGCCCTCCTCCTCCTCAGATGAGCCTATTCCAGATGAATTGTTATGTCTCATTTGCAAAGATATAGTAACTGATGCCGCGGTTATTCCCTGCTGTGGAAACAGCTATTGTGATGAATGTAAGTGCTACTCCCATGTTGGTTAATTCCAAACATCACATCTGATCTTCTGAAAGCAGAAATAGGAGATCACAAAATTACTTCGTTATCAGTTCTATGTAATACTTAAGTACACCCTGAATAGGAAAGGACTCTGATCCTGTAAAGGAAAAAAAAAAAAAAAAAGGGCAGAAAGCTTCTTTATGCATCTAGTTAAGTCCTCTTTACATGCAGAAGGATGAATGTGAGAAGAGTGCATAATTGTGCAGGTGATTACAGTATTAGATCTTGAATGCATTTAGTTTGTCCGCAGCCCTTTCTCTCATACAAAATGATATAGGCAACTCTGGTCACTTACTGCAGTCTGCCACAAACAGATATTTAGGCATTTAATGCGCATTCTTCTCCACGGGAGAGCTGCTTAAAACCTTCAGAACTCAAACCTACTAATGGCTTTTTGATGTGGGTTTTGTTCATTAACCTTGAGGTTGGTGACTTCTCACTGTACCAGACACTGGAAAGATGACGGAGTCGAAACACCAAGATACAGTCTACTCGACAGCTTCAAATGTTACAATAGTGAACATAAAACTGTACAGTTATTTGCTGCATACTAGAAAATTTTTACACTATTCAACATCTATAGCTTCATGCTCTCAATTCAAGACCATATTCACCCATTCATGACATACGTCTTTTTATAATTGATTAGAACCCCTCAAATTTCCTTAGTTTGGCTAAAAACTACTTTGATCATTCTAATTATTCACAGGTATTAGAACAGCCTTACTGGAATCGGAGGAACACACATGCCCAACATGTCATCAGACAGATGTTTCTCCTGACGCTTTAATTGCCAACAAGGCCCTCCGCAAGGTAACACGATGACTTTTATGTAAACTGTTTGTAAGAAAAGTCTCTTTGTAAGACGCTGAAAGGGAAGAAAATATTAATTAATAAAAATTAAATATTAATAAATAAAGAAATGATGATGACTGTTACACCTCCTGCTGCTCTGGTGACTGCCACCGAACAATCCACATCTTCCTCTCTGTCAATCAGCACTTTGTTGGACGTGAATGTAAATTTTACTTTTATTTTAATACTTTTTATTAATAAATATTTTTATTATGATTTATTTAGCCTTAAGCAAGGCTAAATTGAATAAGGCTACATTT